>NC_084624.1:13564984-13629984 GCF_033978795.1 Nerophis ophidion | reverse complement strand
TCTTTAAAATATTTTCTTGGATTTTCAAATTCTATTTGAGTTTTGTCTCTCTTAGAATCAAAAATGTCGAGCAAAGCGAGACCAGCTTGCTAGTAAATAAATACAGATTAAAAAATAGAGGCAGCTCACTGGTAAATGCTGCTGTTTGAGCTATTTTTAGATTAGGCCAGCGGGCGACTCATCTGGTCCTTACGGGCGACCTGGTGCCCGCGGGCACCGCGTTGGTGACCCCTGATTTAGAATATTCAGTTCCAGACAAAACACTTATTTAGCTGTACAGGAAACATTTTAACATTCATGCAAGTGTATATCCATATTAAAGATACTGAAACACTGAATGTAAGATGTGTAGTCTCGTAACAAAAATGTTTTTTTTTTCAATTTGAGTTAAAGTAACCATGCTATGCAGAACAGCCCGGATGTCGATGCATGTCGCCCAACTACTGAGCTCCTGGCTAATTGGCACTACAAGTCAGTGCTGCATTCCTTAACTGTGGGTGTATTTGTACTGAAACATTTCGGTACGGGGGTTCGGTTCGGAGGTGTACCGAACGAGTTTCCACACGGACATATCAGGTAGCGCACCGCAGGTTGTGTAAACAATGCAGAGCGAGGCACAACACACGGCAGGCTAGCAGCGACCGGGCTAAGACAACATGCAAAAGCCAAGCTGGAAGACCCTCCTGCCTCGTTAACATCTCCCGTTTGGGAACACTTTGGCCGCGCATTGCGATACAACAATGGAGGACGGAGGTTTTCCGACATTGTTCAGCAGCAGTAGGGTACGCTTCTGCCAACACGTCAAACATGCTAACTCCTTTGAAGCGTCACCACCGCATTCAAGCAGCCTCTCCTCGGCGAGTCAGGCAGGGCTGAAGCAATAAAAAATGTTTTTATAGCAGCAGATTTTAGACCATCCATCCATCCATTTTTCTACCGTTGGTCCCGTTCGGGGTAGCAGGGGGTTGCTGTATTGCATTAAAAACTAGATTTTGACCCACTTCTATGGGGGAAGAACAATAAGCCCATATATCCTCTTACTGTAAAGTTGAAACACTTATTGGGGTGTTTGTATTCAGTGGTCAATTGTACTGCTTATGGACTGTACTGTACAATCTACTAATAAAAGTCTCAATGAATCAATCCAAAAAAAGCACTTTATATGTAGAAAGGTTTTGTTAAGAAACCATTCTGAGCCTTATCTCATTTAGTTTTTATTTTATCTACGTTGACCACATTAACCTTGGCAATGGACCATGTGTGTATATGTTTGTTATGCCATTGTTTACAAATTTGGTAAATTATCTTACTGTACTGAAAATGAACTGAACCGTGACCTCTAAACCGAGTTACGTACCGAACTGAAATTTTTGTGTACTGTTACTCCCCTACTGATTATAATTCTCAATATCCTTTTGCAGGAAGTAGCTACTTTTAGTTTTGTGAATATACAAAAAAGAATTGAGTTGCAAAATACTCCCCGTGCAGTGAACATCCCTACTGGGCTTCAGTCCATTACAATTTCCATGATACAACAGCGTTTTGTTCAGGCGAGAACACACAGAAGATAATACAAATAATAACAGAAGAAATGAGCAAATTAAAAAGATGGTTTGACAAAAAAAGACTATTGTTGAATCTCAGTAAAACTAAAATACTTATTTTTGGTAACAGTAGATGAGAAAGTCAAACACAAATTCAAATAGACGGAATAGAAATTGAAAGTTTAAATGAAACCTAATTTCTAGGTATAATGATTGATAATAATTGAACTGGACATCTCATGTAAAAAAAAATACACAACATAAATTAGCAGGAAACACGTCAATAATCAATCAATCAATGTTTACTTATATAGCCCTAAATCACTAGTGTCTCAAAGGGCTGCACAAACCACTACGACATCCTCGGTAGGCCCACATAAGGGCAAGGAAAACTCACACCCAGTGGGACGTCGGTGACAATGATGACTATGAGAACCTTGGAGAGGAGGAAAGCAATGGATGTCGAGCGGGTCTAACATGATACTGTGAAAGTTCAATCCATATTGGATCCAACACAGTCGCAAGAGTCCAGTCCAAAGCGGATCTAACACAGCAGCGAGAGTCCCGTTCACAGCGGAGCCAGCAGGAAAACATCCCAAGCGGAGGCGGATCAGCAGCGCAAAGATGTCCCCAGCCGATACACAGGCGAGCAGTACATGGCCACCGGATTGGACCGGACCCCCTCCACAAGGGAGAGTGGGACATAGGAGAAAAAGAAAAGAAACGGCAGATCAACTGGTCGAAAAAGGGAGTCTATTTAAAGGCTAGAGTATACAAATGAGTTTTAAGGGGAGACCTAAATGCTTCTACTGAGGTGGCATCTCGAACTGTTACCGGGAGGGCATTCCAGAGTACTGGAGCCCGAAATGAAAACGCTCTATAGCCCACAGACTTTTTTTGGGCTTTGGGAATCACTAATAAGCCGGAGTCCTTTGAACGCAGATTTCTTGCCGGAACATATGGTACAATACAATCGGCAAGATAGGATGGAGCTAGACCGTGTAGTATTTTATACGTAAGTAGTAAAACCTTAAAGTCACATCTTAAGTGCACAGGAAGCCAGTGCAGGTGAGCCAGTACAAGCGTAATGTGATCAAACTTTCTTGTTCTTGTCAAAAGTCTAGCAGCCGCATTTTGTACCAACTGTAATCTTTTAATGCTAGACATGGGGAGACCCGAAAATAATACGTTACAGTAATCGAGACGAGACGTAACAAACTCATGGATAATGATCTCAGCGTCTTTAGTGGACAGAATGGAGCGAATTTTAGCGATATTACGGAGATGAAAGAAGGCTGTTTTAGTAACGCTTTTAATGTGTGACTCAAAGGAGAGAGTTGGGTCGAAGATAACACCCAGATTCTTTACCGTGTCACCTTGTTTAATTGTTTGGTTGTCAAATGTTAGAGTTGTATCATTAAATAGAGGTCGGTGTCTAGCAGGACCGATAATCAGCATTTCCGTTTTTTGGCGTTGAGTTGCAAAAAGTTAGCGGACATCCATTGTTTAATTTCATTAAGACACGCCTCCAGCTGACTACAATCCGGCGTGTTGGTCAGCTTTAGGGGCATGTAGAGTTGGGTGTCATCAGCATAGCAGTGAAAGCTAATACCGTATAATGAATAAAGCAAAAGATGTTCTTGACCAAAAATCATTTCATATTCTCCAATGCTCACTCGTGTTACCATATCTGAGTTACTGTGTAGAAAGATGGGCAAATAATTACAAAAGTACACTACATTCACTAACTGTGTTGGAAAAAAGATCAGTTAGAATAATACATAATGTTGGATATAGAGAACATACAAATCCTTTTATTTATTGAATCAAAGATACTGAAATTCCACAATATAGTGAGGTTGCAAACAGCTAAAACTATACACAAAGCAAACTATAATCTGCTACCCAAGAATATACAACAATTCTTCCCAAAAAAAAAGAGAAATATAATCTTACAGAAAAATGTAATTTAACACATTTGTATGCACGTACAACACTTAAGTCCTTCAGTATGTCTGTATGTGGAATTAATTTATGGAATGCATTAAGGAAAGAAATCAAACAATATACTAATATGATCCACTTCAAGAAACCCTTCAAACTGGAAGTTTTTACAAAGTACAAAGAAGAAGAACCATGATAAACAGTCTGAATGTATTTCATCCATCCATTTTTTCAGTCTCAAAATAATCATATGAAATACAACTTAGTTCACCAATTGCTATTTATTTATTTATTTATTTATATTGTGATTACTTAAGGAGTATATTGTGATTACTTAAGGAGTATATTGTGAATAAATTGAGAACAGGAAGTGAACAAAAGTTTTAGCAACTCTTATGTAAAAGAAAAGGGGTAGGACTAAATAAGCTCTGCTTCTTCCTACTGCTTTTTGAACATGTTAGAAAGAGAAACTGGAAATTGCGATGTATCATGTTGTGTGCTTGCATGTTCTAAATATACTCAAACTCAATTATGCAGCATATCACAATGTAAATAGGTTGAGCTGGGCGAGAAAATAAATCATGCTTTGTTTAATACAGATGCAGGAGTCCAAATGGCTCAGATTAAGGCCCTTGGCATCTCTACCCAGCGAGCCACCTTTACAACATGGGACAGGTACCATTTAGAACTAGGCCTGGCCGATATATAATTTTTATCCTTATATTCACGTTTTTTGTTGCAGACAATTAAAAAAAAACATTTCTTTTTGCCACTCAAAAACCTCTGGCACACCCACTTTAGCAAAAACATGGATAATGCTAACGCTTACAAGAGCGAGGCGTTTGTTCCAAAGAAAAGAGAAGCACTTTGGTTTTGTTTTAGTGCATGGAAGAAAGGACTGCACGCTGCAGAGTGTATTTAAAAAAGGTTGCAGCACGATTAACTTACGCATGCATATGAAAGCAAAGTCTCCGTTGGAGTGAGGGAAATACAGCTGTTTAGGAGGCGAACAAGACCAAAACAATAAACAAACAAGGGCTAAAAAGCGCCCTACTGTGATGGAACGTTTACAGAAGGTATGACTAATGAGAAGAAAGCAGAGTGGAGAACGATCGATACATTTCTGCATTCGTAAACAAACTATAGTCATCAATGTTTGCAGTTTTCACTTTATTCATCTCAATGTTGGAGATAAGTACTTATTTGCATGTAATGCGTAATGCTACATTTTGGCCAACATAATTATTTTATTCAAGACAGAAGTATTGCTTTCCAGAGGAAGCTTTTGATTTTTTTCTATGAAAATGATTCCATTAAAAGTACAATTTGTATCTGGTCTTAAAATAACCTTGTTCAAATTATAATTATAATTATAGTAAGATGCAGTGTCATTTCAATCTACTAGTTTTTGATCCAATAATGCATTGGTTCTCAAAATGGGTTACGAGTACCCCTAGGGGTACTTGAAGGTATGCCAAGGGGTACGTGAGATTATTTAAAAAATATTTATAAAATAGCAACAATTCAATAATACTTTATAAATATATTTATTGAATACTACTTCAACAAAATATGAATGTAAGTTCATAAACTGTGAAAAGAAATGCAACAATTCAAAATTCAGCGTTGACAGCTAGATTTTTTGTGCACATGTTCCATAAATATTGATGTTAAAGATTTGTTTTTGGTGAAGAAATGTTTAGAATGAAGTTCATGAATCCAGATGGATCTCTATTACAACCCCCAAAGAGAGCACTTTAAGTTGATGATTACTTCTATGTGTAGAAATCTTTATTTATAATTGAATCACTTGTTTATTTTTCAACAAGTTTTTAGTTATTTTTATATATTTTTTTCCAAATAGTTCAAGAAAGACCACTACAAATGAGCAATATTTTGCACTCTTATACAATTTAATAAATCAGAAACTGATGACATAGTGCTGTATTTTACTTATTTATCTTTTTTTTTCAACCAAAAATGCTTTGCTCTGATTAAGGGGGTACTTGAGTTAAAAACATTTTCACAGGGGGTACATCACTGAAAAAAGGTTGAGAACCACTGCAATAATCCAAGTATCTCTGTTATTTGTATTCAATGGTTTCTTTAAAAATTTAGGAAGGACTTTTTTGCGAAAAAATCGGAGCTTTTATTTTCCGACCATATCGCCCAGGCCTACTTAGAACTCAAATAATCTCCACTGACCATATTAACGGTGCATCCACATGTTTGTTATTTTACAGCCTTATTCCAAAATGGAATACATTCATGTTTGTCCTCAAACTTCTACTCACAATACCACATTGTGTAAATACCACATTTTTCGGATTATAAGTCGCACCGGCCGAAAATGCATAACAAAGAAGGGGGAAAAAAAACATACATAAGTCGCACTAGAGTATAAGTCACATTTTCCTGTGGATGGGACTCTCGCTGCTGTTTTGGATCCGCTTTGAACTGAACTCTCGCGGCTGTGTTGGATCCATTATGGATTGAACTTTCACAGTATCATGTTAGACCCGCTCGACATCCATTGCTTTCGGTCCCCTAAAGGCGGCGGCATAGCCCGGTTGGTAGAGCGGCCGTGCCAGCAACTTGAGGGTTGCAGGTTCGATTCCCGCTTCCGCCATCCTAGTCACTGCTGTTGTGTCCTTGGGCAAGACACTTTACCCACCTGCTCCCAGTGCCACCCACACTGGTTTAAATGTAGCTTTGATATTGGGTTTCACTATGTAAAGCGCTTTGAGTCTCTAGAGAAAAGCGCTATATACATATAATTCACTTCACTAATTCACAGGGGGGGGGTTTGCCCACATATGTGGTCCTCTCCAAGGTTCTCATTGTCAGCATTGTCACCGACGTCCCACTGGGTGTGAGTTCTCCTTGCCCACTGGGTGTGAGTTTTCCTTCCCCTTATGTGGGTTATTCCGAGGATGTCGTAGTGGTTTGTGCAGCCCTTTGAGACACTTGAGATTTAGGGCTGTATAAATAAACATTAATTGATTTTTGGGGGTAAATGTATTTGATAAAATTAATCACTAAGAATAGACATTTGAAAGGCAATTAAAATAAGTAAAGAATAGTAAACAACAGGATACATAAGTGTACGTTATATGACACATAAATAACCAACTGAGAACATGCCTGGTATGTTAACGTAACATATTATGGTACGAGTCATTCAAATAACTATAACATATAGAACGTGTTATACGTTTACCAAACAATCTGTCACTCCTAATCGCTAAATATGTTGACGTTGACGTGTGTGTGTGAGACGATTCCTGATACATGCCTAAACTCTTACGTGAATGAGATAAATAATATGATTTGATATTTTACAGTAATTAGGGTTGGGTATCGTTTGAATTCGAACGATTCCGATTCCGATTCTTCGTTTAAAAAAAATAATAATAATAAAATAAAAAGGCATGGTCAAAAAAAACTCTTCCGTCTGTGGCACCGAAATCTTCCCCATTGCAGCTACGGTGAACGGAGTACGCTGAGCACATCGTTGAACCTGGCTAGCAGGTTGTAAATTGTCTATGAAAAAATACGTGGGATAATTTGTTAGCTGCCGCAAAGTTGGCGCAAAACACATTATTTATTGCATATATATTGTTTTACTTACCAAATTCGGACTGCAGTGCAGTCACCGAGGTGCCAGGCTGGGCGTCGGAGCCGGAGCCGGAGGAAGAGGCTGAGGAGGACGGTCGGCGCAGCGCGTCGAAGACGGGACATGCATTTATTTGTACTCCATGAAATCGGAGGTGCTTCATCATGTTCGACGTGCACCCTCCTAAGCACGAAACAGTGCTGTCGCACGTGTTGCATTTGGCCGATATTTCTTTTTTTTTTGTAAAATAAAGCCACACTTTCGAACGCCGATGACCGTTAACCATGCTTGACTGACTCGCTCGGCTACATAGGCTCGGCTATGCTAACACTTCCGGCGATGGGCGGCTCGGTATAGCTCGGTTGGTATATTGGCCGTGCCAGCAACTTGGGGGTTGCAGGTTCGATTCCCACTTCCGCCATCCTAGTCACTGCCGTTGTGTCCTTGGGCAAGACACTTTACCCACCTGCTCCCAGTGCCACCCACACTGGTTTAAATGTAACTTAGATATTGGGTTTTACTATGTAAAGCGCTTTGAGTCACTAGAGAAAAAGTGCTATATAAATATAATTCACTTCACTTCACTTCTTCGTTGGTGTTCAACGGCTTCTTCTTCCGGGTCGGCGGACATTTTTTTTTTTTCCAGTCGGCGGAGTGGGTATCGAAACTAGGAATCGGAATTTAAACTTTTGAACGATACCGGGAGAATCGGAAAGTTAGTCCAGGTTCCAATCGATACTCGATACCCAACCCTAACAGTATTGTGTTAATAATTTCGCACATAAATCGCTCCAGAGCATAAGTCGCACCCCTGGCCAAACTATGAAAAAAACTGCGACTTATAATCCGAAAAATACGGTGTTTTTATTTTTATTTTGTGATTGTACGAATACAAAAGAAATAAAAATCACATGCATAAGTATTGCCAGCCTTTGCTCAATACTTTGTTGATGCACCTTTGGCAGCAATTCCAGCCTCAAGTCTTTTTGCATTTGATGTAACAAGCTTGGCACACCTATATTTGGGCACTTTCAACCCTTCGTCTTTGCAGCACCTACAGTATCAAGCTCCATCGGATTAGAAGAGAAGTGTTGGTTTTCCCCCAGGATGTCTCCCTGCATTTCTGCATTCATCTTTCCCTCTATCCTGACTCGTCTCCCTCTTCCTGCCACTGAAAAGCATCACCACCGCATGACGCTGCCACCCCCATGCTTCACTGGAGGGATGGTATTGGCCTGGTGATGAGCGGTGCCTGGTTTTCTTCAAACATGATGCCTGGCATTCACTCCAAAAACTTCAATATTTGTCTAATTAGACCAGATAATTTAGTTTCTCATGATCTGAGAGTCTTTTAGGTGAATTTTGACTAAGTTCTGTTTGGCCACTCTGCTATACAGACCTGATTGGTGGATTGTCCTTCTGGAAGGTTCTCCTCTCTCCACAGAGGAATGCAATAGCTCTGGCAGAGTGCCCATGGTCTTAGTCACCTCCCTGTAGACTAGGATAAATGCAACAATGTACAGAGACATCCTGGATGAAAACCAACACTTCCCATCCAACCTGATGGAGCTTGAGAGGTGCTGCAAAGAGGAATGTTTGAAAGTGCCCAAAGATAGGTGTGCCAAGCTTGTGGCATCGTATTCAAAAAGACTTGAGGCTGGCATTGCTGCCAAAGGTGCATCAACTAAGTATTGGGTAAAGGCTGTCAATACTTATGTACATGTTTGTGTTTATTACTTTAAATAAATGTACAAAACAATTTTTAAAAAAAACAACTACTTTTACATTGTCATTATGGGGTATTGCGTGTAGAATTTTGAAGGCAAAAAAGAATGTATTCCAATTTTGGAATAAGGTTGGAACATGAGAAAGTATAGATAAAGTGAAACACAGTGAATACTTTTCAGATGCACTGCACTTCTCTGGTTCTGATTGCTCGTTGCCTAATTCCCAGGAGAACTGGGGTTCCTTTCCATAATTTTATCACCTGGCAGGACCAGAGAGCAGCAGACCTCGTGAATTCCTGGAACAGATCTTGCACTATGAAAGTGAGTCTCCATCTGATAGCTAAAAAGAGACAGAAGCAAAAATATAAAATGGAGTTGAATTTGAGCACTGTTGACTAGGAACCGCTTGGTTTTTGGCCACATTCAGGCCATCCACGGTGTGATGAAGGTGCTCTACTTCCTGACCAGGCAGAAGCGCTTACTTGCAGCGAGTCTGGTCGTCTTTTCCACTCAACATGTCACTTTCCGCCTTGTCTGGGCACTGAAGCACTACAAACAGGTGAGTGTATTAACTTTGACACATTTTCTAAACATCATGCTTACTACAGTAGGTGTAGACAACAAAAACATGTTTTTAACTTGAGGAAAGATAGTCTCCAGCACCCCCCGCGACCCTAAAAGGGACAAGCGGTAGGAAAATGGATGGATGGAAGATTTACAGTGGAAAGGAAAGTGTAAGTCTATGTTCACACTGCAGGGTTCCGATGTTCAATTCAGACTTTGTTGTCAAAGGCCATCTTTTTAAAAAGATATCTGATGTGAATGCAATCCGACCTGCATGACGTCCTGTAGTGTTTATGGAAGTAAACACGGCCTCCACTCTCGTCGGCACATTTTTGGCAATTTAAATATTTTTGTGCAATCCAACTCTACATTTTCTGAACCCAATTATTGCACGTTAAATATTACCATATTTTTCGGAGTATAAGTTGCTCCGCAGTATAAGTCGCACCTGCCAAAAATGCATAATAAAGAAGGGAAAAAACATATAAGTCGCACTGGAGTATAAGTCGCATTTTTGTGGGAAATTTATTTGATAAAACCCAACACCAAAAATAGACATTTGAAAGGCAATTTTAAATAAATAAAGAATAGTGAACAACAGACTGAATAAGTGTACGTTATATGACGTATAAATAACCAACTGAGAAGGTGCCTGGTATGTTAACGTAACATATTATGGTAAGAGTCATTCAAATAACTATAACATATAGAACATGCTATACGTTTACCAAACAATCTGTCACTCCTAATTGCTAAATCCGATTAAATCTTACACAGTAGATGTTGATGTGGAAATGATTGCCTCGGCATTTTGTTGGTGTGACACCGAAAGGAGATGTTGATATGCAGAGTAAGCACTCTTCATTCTCTAGCAGGTGACTTTTCAAATGATGCGACATATTAGCAACAATGCTACTTTTTGTAACAGCGCTTTTGCCCCACACTTGACAAATTATGGTTGTCTGCTCCCACTTGAAGCCAAACCAATGGCAGACGATGGACCCCTGCTGTTTTTCTTGGGAATTATTCTTTCTTCATTTGTTATCAGATTCGCACCTTCTTTCTCTCGTATTACCACTCGCCTCACAGCTAACGTTACCCATGCTGCTACCTCTCTGCTCCGCGAGGGCGTATACGTATGTAAGAAGGTGCGCTTGCTGTCTGTGAGAAGGAGAGACAACCAAAATTGAGAAGAGCCTGTAGTGTAATGCCAGCAGCTATAACCAACTGCATGAGAACTTACACTCGAATATCACAATAAAAAGTAATTTTCTATATCGACAAACCTGCGATATATCGAGCAAATCGATATATCGCCCAGCCCTAGCTGCATGTTTCCACACCTTGCCTTTTACAACTTTTGGAAGTACCCTGCATGTCTGGATCTCCCTGCCTCCAGAGATACTTCCCATGTATCTGATGACTGAATAAGTGCATTACTCCTGACAGTTTTAATGCTTACCGCCTTGGAAGTTACAGTGTACACCACAAGTAGATTATATCTGTTCATTGCGGTTATTTGTGGCGGCCCACAACAAATAGCACAATGTATTAGACAGTGGAAGTTTCCTCGAGCCACTGCTGCAAATGGCAACGTTTTCAATTACTGATAAATAATTGATCCACTTCCTGTGGGTGTTTCTGTAGGTATCTCAAGCTGTGGATGAAGGAAATTGCTGCTTTGGAACGATTGACACGTGGCTCTTGTTTAAACTGACTAAAGGTAGGTTAGCTATTTTAACATAAACCTTACAAAAAGAACCGCTTCTTTGTTGGATTTTTCCAAATTGATTTTGCTTCAGGTTCATCATGCGTTTATCTATTTGTGTCACCCCTCTCTCCCAGGACGGACTCATGCCACAGACTACTCCAATGCAAGCTCAACGGGGATTTTTGACGCTTATCAGGTCCGTGGTTACGGCATTGTGTTTACTCACTGTGTAAATGATTTGTTATATCCTTGTTTGGTTCTCCGTCCACAGATGTGTTGGAGTCAGACTCTCTGCTCTTTGGTCTCCCTGCCTCTCTCTATTTTCCCTAAAGTAGAAAATACCGGGTGAGTACATGACTCTACTTATGCAATTTGTCTCCAATCACTTACGGTACACTTGCAAAATCTTATGACATTCATTGCAAGGGATTTATTAGCATTCATTTGTATATTTCACCTTACAAAATGATCAAATCATTTGTACATAATCTATTCAATGTTTTTTATTTCTCACCATATACTGTTGTATTTTACCCTTTGATGCATTGTTTGTTTTATAACCAATATTGGGAAAAACAGCATTACATAAAACCGTTACTTTTACTTGTAACGAGTCATCAAATTATTTTTATGTATGTTGCACCGGCTTTACAGATGCCTTTGAGGTAAAGTGGCACGTTACTTTTGATGTGGTTGTATGTCAACCAGACGGCATAAGAAGCACAGCAAGTTCAATGCAGGAAATAACGTTTTATTCATGAAAGTGAACACAAGAAGCAGCACAGATGTCAAATAGTAAGAGGCAACATCACACAGCAAACAACATGTAGGCTAAGTACACACTCACTCATACTACTACCACTACTACTACTACTATGAGGGAATAATGTTAATTTGATATCAATAAGTAAAAGGCAAAATCACACAGTAAACAACATTTAGGCTAAGTACACACTGGCACACTCTTACTAGTACTACGAGGGAAATAATGTGAATTTGATATCAAATAGTAAGAGGCAACATAACACAGCAAACAAAAAGTAGGCTAAATACTAGGGGTGTGGGAAAAAATCGATTCGAATACGAATGGAATCGTTTACGTTGTGTGATTCAAAATCGATACTCATATTTAAAAAATCAATTTTTTTTTAAATATTTATTTTTAGTCAATCCAACAAACCACTACACAGCAATACCATAACAATGCATTCCAATTCCAAAACCAAACCTGACCCAGCAACACTCAGAACTGCAATAAACAGAGCAATTGAGAGGAGACACAAACAAGACACAAAACAAACCAAAAGTAATGAAACAAAAATGAATATTATCAACAACAGTATCAATATTAGTTATAATGTCAGCATATCATTGATTAAAAATCCCTCACTGACGTTATCATTAGACATTTATAAAAATAAAAGAAGAATAGTGTCACAGTGGCTTACACTTGCATCGCATCTCATAAGCTTGACAACACACTGAGTCCAATATTTTCACAAAGATAAAATAAGTCATATTTTTGGTTCGTTTAATAGTTAAAACAAATTTACATTATTGCAATCAGTTGATAAAACATTGTCGTTTAAAATTATAAAAGCTTCTTTAAAAAAAAATCTACTACTCATCTAGCAAGTCAGCAGACTGGGGTTGATCCTGCTGAAATCCTATGTATTGAATGAATACAGAATCCTTTTGAATCGGAAAAATATCGTTTTTGAATCGAGAACCGAATCGAAAAAATCGATATATTATCGAATCGTGACCCCAAGAATCGATATTGAATCGAATCGTGGGACACCCAAAGATTCCCAGCCCTACTAAATACACACACACTCATTATACTACTACTACTACTATGAGGGAATAATGTTAATGTGATATCAATTAGTAAAAGACAAAATCACACAGTAAACAACATTTAAGCTAAGTACACACATACACACACACACTCTTACTACTACTATGAGGGGAATAATGTGAACTTGATATCAAATAGTAAAAGGCAAAATCACACGGCAAACAACATGTAGGCTAAGTACAAACACACACACACACACACATACACTCCTACTACTACTACTATGAGGGAATAATGAACAACCAATGAACGATTGAAGTGTCATATTTGCAATCATACAATATTTGTGGACAAGGAGGAAAGGCAGCCATTGAAGCCCATTCAAACTCTCTACTAACTAGCACAAACTAGGGCTGGGCAGTATAGCGGTATTACGAACTATGTCGGTATATTTTAGAAGTACCGTATTTTCCGCACTGTAAGGCGCACCTAAAAACCTCCAATTTTCTCAAAAGCTGACAGTGGGCCTTATATATGGACCAATATTGAGGCGCGATAGGTCTCGAAACTACGGTAACCAGCCGCCGACTTAATTTTCTTCCGTAGAAGAAGAAGCGCGCAGTGCATGCTGGGATATATGACTCCGCAAGGCGTGCCATTTCGTTTCCATTTGTGTGTTTATGTAAAGACCCCAACATGGCTCCTATTAAAAGACACGCTTACCACGCAGAGTTTGAACTCAAGGCGATCAGTAACGCAGTAGAACACGGGAATAGAGCAGCAGCGAGAGAATTTAACATTAAAGGGGAACATTATCATCAGACCTATGTAAGCGTCAATATATACCTTGATGTTGCAGAAGAAAGACCATATATTTTTTTTTAACCGATTTCCGAACTTAAATGGGTGAATTTTGGCGAATTAAATTGTTTATCTCTCTCTGAGCGACGACATCAGAACGTGACGTTACATCGGTACTCAACGCCATTTTTCCCTACCACATCACACGCATCGAGTCAAATCAGCTCTGTTATTTTCCGTTTTTTCGACTGTTTTCCGGTACCTTGGAGACATCATGCCTCGTCGGTGTATTGTCGGAGGGTGTAACAACACGATCAGGGACGAATTCAAGTTGATTTACGTAGAATGTGCATTGAATAGCACGGCATGCTAATCGATGCTAACATGCTATTTATGCTAGCTGTGTACATATTGCAGCATTATGCCTCATTTGTAGCTATATTTACATCTAGCCTTTCCCTCCACCCACATTTAATGCCAAACAAACACTTAGCAATCGACAGATTTAAGTTGCTCCAGTGTCAAGAGATGCGAAAGTCCGTCGTTTGGTTTTTACCGGTGATGCTACGACAGAGATGACAAGAATGTCTGGATATCCTGCGACACTCAAAGCAGATGCATTCCCAACGATAAAGTCAAAGAAATCACAAAAGTGAGTTTTGTTGATGTTGACTTATGTGCTAATCAGACATATTTGGTCGCGGCATGACTGCCAGCTAATCGATGCTAACATGCTATATTTAGGCTAGCTGTATGTACATTTGAAACTATATTTATATCCAGCGTTTCCCTCCACCCACATTTAATGCGAAACAAACACTTACCAATCGACAGATTTAAGTTGCTCCAGTGTCAATCCGAAAATCCTGATCGGTTGGTCTGCACATTTTACCGGTGAGGCTAACGCAGACATGCATGGCCGAATAGCGTCAATGGCTATCCGCTCAATAGCTTCAGTTTTTTTTCCAATTTCTTTTTCGCTATCTGCCTCCCCACTCCAACCATCTGTTTCAATACATGCGTAATCTGTTGAATCGCTTAAAGGGGAACATTATCACCAAACCTATGCAAGCGTCAATATATACCTTGATGTTGCAGAAAAAAGACCATGTATTTTTTTAACCGATTTCCGAACTCTAAATGGGTGAATTTTGGCGAATTAAACGCCTTTCTTTTTTATCGGTCTTGTAGCAATGACATCAAAACGTGACGTCACCGACGCAACACACCCGCCATTTTCATTTTCAACACATTACAAACACCAGGTCTCAGCTCTGTTATTTTCCGTTTTTTCGACTATTTTTTGGAACCTTGGAGACATCATGCCTCGTCGGTGTGTTGTCGGAGGGTGTAACAACACTAACAGGGAGGGATTCAAGTTGCACCACTGGCAAGAAATCTGCCGCGAGACCCCCATTGAATGTGCCAGAGTGTCTGCACATTTTACCGGCGATACCAAGGCAGACATGGCACAGAGATGTATGGATAACCTGCAGATGCATTTGCAACGATTAAGTCAACTAAATCACAAAGGTGAGTTTTGTTGATGTTGTTGACTTATGTGCTAATCAGACATATTTGGTCGCAGCATGACTGCCAGCTAATCGATGCTAACATGCTACGCTAATCGATGCTAACATGCTATTTACGCTAGTTGTATGTACATTTGAAACTAGATACCCACATTTAATACGAAACAAACACTTACCAATCGACATATTTAAGTTGCTCCAGTGTCACAAAATGCGGAAGTCCTGATCGTTTGGTCTGCACATTTTACCGGCGATGCTAATACGGCAGCCATGCTATGGGCCACTTCATTAGGTACACCCATGCTATGGCCGAATAGCATCAATAGCTATTCGCTCAATAGCTTCAGTTTCTTCTTCACTTTTGTTTTCGCTGTCTGCCTCCATACTCCGACCATCTGTTTCAATACATGCGTAATCTGTTGAGTCGCTTAAACCGTTGAAATCCGAGTCTGAATCCGAGCCAATGACGCTATATCTTGCTGTGGTAACCACCATGTTGTTTGTATTGGCAGCATTGTATGACATCACAGGTAAATGGACAGTGGCTTAAGCAAATAGCGAAAATCAAGCACTTTAAAGCTTTTTTAGGGATATTCCGGGACGGGTAAAATTTTGAAAAAAAATTCTAAATTTTTTTATTGGTTTTAACCCTTCTGAAATTGTGATAATGTTCCCCTTTAACGAATCAATGGTGCGGAAGTGGAGGAAGCAACAAGATGACCTGCGCCAAGTTAAGAAGACTAAACGGAGTTTCCGATGGAACAAAGCGAGATGACTATTCAGTTGGAGGACACACTCGAACAGTGGGTTGTTGAACAGAGAGCAGCAAGTAGAAGTGTCAGTACAATCACTATTTGAATGAAGGCAACAGCGCTATTTCAACACTATTTCGAGTGTTACTATATTGTGATTGCTTGATTTACCGTAACAGTATCAGACTTTTTTTTACGTGTTTATTGAAACGAGGAAAAGTTCCCTTCCACTATGTGATATAAATGTTGCACTACATGTTATACCTTGCTGTTGTCAAAAGATAAACAAAATACCACGTGACTGACTCTACCTCGGGGGAAATAATAAAACAGCTGTTTATTCATTTTGGGAGTGAACAGAGTTGTCAGAACGCTTGTTTGTAATCCATTAATAAAGTTTTACTGACCTGTCTGACTGTTTTGTTGACATTCTTTAGCGCGGCTCCATCTAATGGATGCATAACGTAACCCCAGCCTCGACTGTAGCGTCTATTCCAGGGGTCACCAATGCGGTGCCCGCGAGCACCAGGTCGCCCGTAAGGACCAGATGAGTCGCCCTCTGGCCTGTTCTAAAAATAGCTCAAATAGCAGCACTTACCAGTGAGCTGCCTGTATTTTTTCAATTGGATTTATTTACTAGCAAGCTGGTCTCGCTTTGCTCGACATTTTTAATTCAAGGATAGACAAAACTCAAATAGAATTTGAAAATCCAAGAAAACATTTTAAAGACTTGGTCTTCACTTGTTTAAATAAATTCATTTATTTTTTTTACTTTGCTTCTTATAACTTTCAGAAAGACAATTTTAGAGAAAAAATATAACCTTAAAAATGATTTTAGGATTTTTACACATATACCTTTTAAATTCCTTCCTCTTCTTTTCTGACGATTTAAATCAATGTTCAAGTAAATGTTTTTTTTATTGTAAAGAATAATAAATACATTTTAATTTAATTCTTCATTATAGCTCCTGTTTTTTCGACGAAGAATATTTGTGAAATATTTCTTCAAACTTATTATGATTAAAATTCCCCCAAAATATTCGGGCAAATCTAGAAAATCTGTAGAATCAAATTTAAATCTTATTTCAAAGTCTTTTGAATTTCTTTTGAAATATTTGTTCTGGAAAATCTAGAAGAAATAACGATTTGTCTTTGTTAGAAATATAGCTTGGTGCAATTTGTTATATATTCTAACAAAGTGCAGATTGGATTTCAACCTATTTAAAACATGTCATCAAAATTCTAAAATGAATCTTAATCAGGAAAAATTACTAATGATGTTCCCTAAATAATTTTTTTCAAAAAGATTCGAATTAGCTAGTTTTTCTCTCCTTTTTTCCGGGTGAATTTTAAAGAGTCGAAATTGAAGATAAACTATGTTTCAAAATTTAGTTTTCATTTTTTTCGTGTTTTCTCCTCTTAAACCGTTCAATTAAGTGTTTCTTTTCATCATTTATTCTCTACAAAAAAACCTTCCGTAGAAGGAAAAAAAATGTAATACGGAATGACAGACAGAAATACCCATCTTTTTTATATAGATATATTTATTAAAGGTAAATTGAGCAAATTGGCTATTTCTGGCAATTTATTTAAGTGTGTATCAAACTGGTAGCCCTTCGCATTAATCAGTACCCAAGAAGTAGCTCTTTGTTTCAAAAAGGTCGGTGACCCCTGCTCTATTCTATGCGCCTTATGATGCGGTGCGCCTTATAAGAAAAAGTTTTAAATTAGGCCATTCATTGAAGGTGTGCCTTAAAGTGCGGAAAATACGGTAGATAGACGTATTTGAGACAATGCCATCGTGCCGGGAAATGTAATCGTTAGTGTTTGGCGCTGTAGCCCTCTTCCTCTGCGCCCAAAGGCTTGTGTGACGCATCAACTTTCCCATGTATTGTCTTCCTTTCTCGGCATCTTGCCAAACCCGTTTTTACCCCGGATTTTGCCTTGAATAAAAAAAATAATCCTCGGCAGTCCGTTTGCCTCAAGCCTGGGCGTCACTCTGGGCGAGTTGCAGTTTACGTGTTCCTATCGAATCAACAACAATTTTCAATTAACTTGAAAACGATGGAGAAGACAATTCTGCCATAAAACAAACTTTGCGTAAAAAGATATGTTTATGAAAAAAACACATTTAAAAATCTGCCAAAAATAATGAGTTACATGAACTTCCTAGTCACAACTGCTTCGGCATTTTAATATTTTCATGTGCATATGTCTATAAATGAAACTTAAACATTTCCAGAAATGTACTCATGTTGAGTATTGGTTTCAATAAAACAACCTCAGACGCATATTAGTGTTTGATTCTGTCTAAATTCACTTGGCAGAAATATTGCGATATATATATCGTATATCAGTATTCAGCCAAAATATGTTGGGCTAAGAGTTTTGGTCCACATCGCCCAGCTCTAGCGCTAACATGATTCCTTGAAAATATCCAACAGAGCTACCCTTACTGCTAAGCTAACAAACACAGCTGAGCTAAAATGCTGCCGTGAGCGCACTCTCGCTGACGTCACTTGGCAACAGGCTCACATGCACACACACTCTGCTCTCATGAAACGTCTCAACTGCATATGCCAGATATTTAAAGGCTGTTTTGTTTTTTTAGTAACATATTACTTTCTCTGGTAATTAATCACATTTTTTAAAAAGTAATTCCGTTAATAATTAAATTACTCTTGGTAAAGTAACAAATTACCCTAATTACTTTTTTAAAGATAATTTTCTGAACACCGTTTATAACTAAAGATGTGGACTGCTGCCTCAGCAATATTGGAATACACACGCAACATGTGCCTGTAAGGCACATTAATTTAGCCTTGAACTAGAAGAAACAACATTTTTTCCAATGATTCAAAATATGAGCTAGGATATGTATTTTTTCTTTGATTTTGTTTCAACCCATGGTATCACATTGTGAAGTGCACTGGGATCCCCAACTGTATTCATTGCAAAGCCTATTTTAACCCCCATTATTTACTTTTTACTTTTATTTAAATTGATCTCAACTCTTTACACTGCCGCTCAAATTTTAATTTTCCTGAAGGAACTCTCCTGAAGGAATCAATAAAGTACTATCTATCTATCTATCTAAAACAATTCAGCCTTTACAGCGTTAACAACTGTTACTGCCAGAAAGATATTAATTTAACCATTTTTAGCTCCACAAGCGGCAATTTATTAGAGACAGCTCGCACAATATGATAGTATGTATATATGGTGGTATGTTTACCGCAAACTAGTACCACAATAGTAAAATACATTTCATTTTAAAATCCCGTAAATTCCGGACCATTAGCCACTACTTTTTTCTTAGGCTTTAAACCCCGCGCCTTATAAAACGGTGCGGCTAATTTATGGATTTTTCTTCGCAGTTTTCACTAAACACAAGCAAAGACACTTAAATGGTGTGTTTTTTTTTGTGCTGTGGCGCCATCTTTTGGACAAGTTCGCTCACTGCAGGTGCAGCCGGGTGAATGCCTACAGCAGGGGTGCCCACACTTTTTCTGCAGGCGAGCTACTTTTCAATTGACCAACTCGAGGTGATCTACCTCCTTTATATATATCATTTATATTTATTTATTTATGAAAGAGACATTTTTGTAAACAAGTTAAATGTGTTTAATGATAATACAAGCATGTGTAACACATATAGATGTCTTTCTTTCACGAAGACAAGAATATAAGTTGGTGTATTACCTGATTATGATGACTTGCATTGATTGGAATCAGACAGTAATGATGATAACGCCCACATTTACAAATGGAGGAGAAAAAAAGTTGTCCTTTCTGTACAATACCACATGAAAGTGGTTGGTTTTTGGCATCTAATTCATCCAGCTTCCATACACTTTACAAGAAAAACATTGGCGGCAAATTCCGTAGCTTGCTTGATTGACATTCACGGCACCCGAGGGTCTTGTGAGATGACGCTGGCTGCTGCCAGTTCATTATTATGAAAAAATGACGGAGAGGAAGGCGAGAAACACTTTTTATTTCAACAGACTTTCGCGCCGTCCCTTCCGTCAAAACTCTAAAGGCCGACTGCACATTTCCTATCTTCACAATAAAAGCCCTGCTTCATGCTGCCTGCTCTAACAAAATAAGAGTCTCGGAAAGCTGGCGTGCACAAGTGATGTGCACGCCAGCTTTCTGAGGGATCGCTTGCGCACGCTAGTTTTCCGAGACTCTGTATTTAGTTAGCGAAGGCAGCATGAAGCAGGGCTTTTATTGTGAAGATAGGAAATGTGCAGTCGGCCTTTAGAGTTTTGACGGAAGGTACGGCGCGAGAGTCTGTTGAAATAAAAAGTGTTTCTCGCCTTCCTCTCGGTCATATTTTAATAATAATGATCTTGCAGCAGCCAGCGTCATCTCACAAGACCCTCCGGTACCGTGAATGTCATTTAAGTGACGTCTTGGTGAAGATTGATGATCACTAATTTTTAGGTCTATTTTTTTTAAAAGCCTGGCTCGAGATCGACTGACACACCCCCCGCGGTCGACTGGTAGCTCGCGATCGACGTAATGGGCACCCCTGGCCTACAGTGTTTCCTGCTGTTAAATGCTTTGAACCGGAAGTGCCGCTGTTTTCTAATCGTCCAAAGTTTTTCTACTCTAATGGTTTCTTCATTCATTACTCAAAGCAACATTGTAAGTTTTACAATATAACTAAAACGATTCTTACTTACCAAAGGGTCCCATGTGTGATGTCTGTAGGAGTGTTTTCATGCATACGTGCAATCGCAATCTAATGAAGCCAGCATCGTCAGCTCTAGCTAATATGCCAACACGTTTACGAGTCTCTGTTAGTATTTTTTACTTTTATATTGTTTCAGTTTCACAAATTCTTCAGTAAATTCATCCAAAATGTCACTGCGGAGTTATTGAGTCTGCTTAGCTGATTGGAGAGCTGACTTCTGCAGCCAGTGGCTCCATGACGATAACTTTTATTTTTTTTCCATCAGCCGTTTTACTGCTGTGTTACAGGCACCATTTGGAAACAATTGATAAACATTTACAGAATATTTCTGTTTAAATAACTAATTCCACAACATATATATCCGCGACAGTGGTTCTTAACCAGGGTTCGATCGAACCCTAGGGGTTCGGTGAGTCGGCATCAGGCGTTCGGCGGAGGTCAAAACACACCCGACTCATCGTGTAAATACCAACTTCTCCCTATCGGCGTATTACGGATACGGCAACAGCTGACTGATTTGCAGGTGTGTAATTTGTTGTGAGTTTATGCACTGTGTTGGTTTTGCTGTTCGAACAAAGTGATGTTCATGCACGGTTCATTTTGTGCACCAGTCAAAAAAAACATGGTAACATTGTAGCATGGGGAACCTATTCACCATTAATATAGGTGCTTATTAACATGCAAATTAGTAACATTAGTGCTCTTAACTAGTCATTAAGTTTTTATTAATGCCTTACTCGGCATGGCCTTATTATAACCCTAACCCTCTAACCACGACCCTAACCCCAACCATCCATCCATCCATCCATTTTCTACCGCTTATTCCCTTTCGGGGTCGCGGGGGGCGCTGGCGCCTATCTCAGCTACAATCGGGCGGAAGGCGGGGTACACCCTGGACAAGTCGCCACCTCATCGCAGGGCCAACACGGATAGACAGACAACATTCACACTCACATTCACACACTAGGGCCAATTTAGTGTTGCCAATCAACCTATCCCCAGGTGCATGTCTTTGGAAGTGGGAGGAA
Source organism: Nerophis ophidion (assembly GCF_033978795.1). Taxonomy (NCBI): domain Eukaryota; kingdom Metazoa; phylum Chordata; class Actinopteri; order Syngnathiformes; family Syngnathidae; genus Nerophis; species Nerophis ophidion. Next base: position 13,608,262 of record NC_084624.1, on the reverse strand, counting down.
GCCGGAGTACCCGGAGGGAACCCACGCATTCACGGGGAGAACATGCAAACTCCACACAGAAAGATCCCGAGCCTGGATTTGAACCCAGGACTGCAGGAACTTCGTATTGTGAGGCAGACGCACTAACCCCTCTGCCACCGTGAAGCCTGACCCTAACCAAATAACTCTAAATTAAGTCTTTATCATTTAGAACAGGGGTCACCAACTTTTTTCAAACCCAGAGCTACTTCTTGGGTACTGATTAATGCGAAGGGCTACCAGTTTGATACACACTTAAATAAATTGCCAGAAATAGCCAATTTGCTTAATTTACCTTTAATGAATAAATATATATATATATAAAAAAATGGGTATTTCTGTCTGTCATTTTACGGAAGGTTTTTTAGTAGAGAATAAATGATGAAAAAACACTTAATTGAACGGTTTAAAAGAGGAGAAAACACACACAAAAAAAATTACATTTTGAAACATAGTTTATCTTCAATTTCGACTCTTTAAAATTCAAAATTCAATCCAAAAAAATGAAGTGAAAAACTAGCTAGTTCGAATCTTTTTGAAAAAAATTAAAAAAATAATTTATGGAACATCATCATTAATTTTTCCTGATTAAGATTAATTTTAGAATTTTGATGACATGTTTTAAATAGGTTAAAATCCACTCTGCACTTTGTTATGATATATAACAAATTGGACCAAGCTATATTTCTAAAAAAAAACAAATCATTATTTTTTTCTAGATTTTCCAGAATAAAAATGTTTGAGGAAAGTCAAAACAGTTTGAAATAAGATTTAAATTTGATTCTACAGATTTTCTAGATTTGCCAGAATAATTTTTTGTAATTTGAATCTTAATAAGTTTGAAGAAATATTTCACAAATATTCTTTGTCGAAAAAACAGAAGCTAAAATGAAGAATTAAATTTAAATGTATTTATTATTCTTTACAATAAAAAAAATTAAAAAAAATACTTGAACATTGATTTAAATTGTCAGGAAAGAAGAGGAAGGAATTTAAAAGGTGAAAAGGTATATGTGTTTAAAAATAATAAAATAATTTTTAAGGTTGTATTTTTTCTCTAAAATTGTTTTTCTGAAAGTTATAAGAAGCAAAGTAAAAAAATTAATGAATTTATTGAAACAAGTGAAGACCAAGTCTTTAAGATACTTTCTTGGATTTTCAAATTCTAGTTGAGTTTTGTCTCTCTAAGAATTAAAAATGTCGAGCAGAGCGAGACCAGCTTGCTAGTAAATAAATAAAATGTAAAAATAGAGGCAGCTCACTGGTAAGTGCTGCTTATAACACAGCTACAGGTGATTAGATAACAAGGCCCAGGTGGGCCATCTACGCACCTGTCGCTGATTTCGAGGCCGGTCCTGGCAACATCCTGCTTCGCTGCAGGCCACGCCCTCTCCACAGTTGGTTTCAGAATAACAATGTAATTACAAAGAATAAGAGACCTATTATACTCTATAAATGTTGGTCTTACTTAAAAATTCACATTTTTAGTTGTGTTCAGTGTTACCAAAAATGTTATACGGCTCTTACGGAAATACATTTTAAAATACTTGGCTTCTTGGCTCTCTCAGCCAAAAAGGTTCCCGACCCCTGGATTAGGGGGTACTTGAATTAAAAAAATGTTCACGGGGGGTACATCACTGAAAAAAGGTTGAGAACCACTGACTTAGAAAATGTTCCCCACACTAAAGTGTTACCAAAAACATAGAACTTTGTCTTGAACTTAAGAAAAAAAACATTTTATTTTTCGCTAAAGAAGGGTTCGGGGAATGCACATATAAAACTGGTGGGGTTTGGTACCTCCAACAAGGTTAAGAACCACCGATCTGTGGCTTATAGTCCGGTGCGGCTAATATATGGGGTACATTTTTTTTCATCTATTTTTTTTCTATCGGCCAGAAAATACAGTAATCCCTTTTTGACATTGGCAAATTAATATTCAGTCCTCTTATCTCTGTAAGGCAGGGGTGTCAAACTCAAATACAAAGCGGGCCAAAATTTAACACTGAACAAAGCCGCGGGACGAGGTTGAACAAATGAATCCTTTAATAGGGACCCAAACAAGTTTTGCCTTGAATATTGACCAAGCAAGGCTTATATAACTTTATAGTGACATGCAAAATCGAGTTTAAAATAATAATAATTCAAATATATCAATGGCATATCAAATAAAATAAAAATACAAATTGAATGCCTCTTTTCAGCGGCGGGGTTTGGTGGTAGCGGGGGTGTATATTGTGGCGTCCCGGAAGAGTTAGTGATGCAAGGGGTTCTGGGTATTTGTTCGGTTGTGTTTATGTTGTGTTACGGTGCGGATGTTCTCCCAAAATGTGTTTGTCATTCTTGTTTGCTCTGGGTTCTATGTGTGGCGTATAGTTGGAACAGTGTTAAAGTTGTTCATACGGCCACCCTCAGTGTGACCTGTATGGCTGTTGACCAAGTATACCTTGCATACACTTGTGTTTGTATGAGCCGCGTATATTATGTGAGTGGGCCGGCACGCTGTTTGTATGGAGGAAAAGCGGACGTGGCGACATGTAGAGAACGCCAAAGGCAGTGCTTTTACGGCCCGCCCCCAGTATTATTGTCCAGGTGGAAATCGGGAGAAATTCGGGAGGGGCACTGAACTTCGGGAGTCTCCCGGGAAAATCGGGAGGGTTGACGAGTATGAGTATTAGCGGTGAATGCGGTGTTACAGCGGCGGGTCAGCTCTAATGATAATTTGATATTGCCTCAAGGGCCAAATGGAATTACACGGCGGGCCAGAGTTTGACACCCATGCTGTAAGGGCAGAATAATGAGATATAACATTATTGCAGCATGAATAGATTTTAGCTGCAGTTGAGTGTATTATCACAGTTGAGTGAATGTGGAATAGGGACAACATCTGCGCACTCTTCTTGTTCCCACTGTTAAGCAACAGCAGAGTGCAATTGTGATTGAGTAGAAATGGTGACTCCGTGTGTTTCCTTCACCCCGCACGCCAGCCATGAATTTGGTTCTACGGACCCGTCCATATTTGGAGTATCCATTCCCATTATGTCTGTGGTGAGTTAGCGTCACGCCCTGTGTTATTCTTGTGATTATGATAACCATTGAACTATACTTTTCGTATCAGTTTCTGTATTGTCCTGGTGTGACTCTGTTATCTGGCACATACACATCATGTGACTAGGAAATCCTTTTTGCTGTAGATGGCGGACCAACAGGCCGCCATGTTCGGAGAGTGCTGTTACAATGTAGGTGATGTAAAAATCACCATGGGAACAGGAACCTTCATGGACATTAACACTGGCAGCAGACCGCACACGTCCATCACTGGTAAAGTAAAATACTTGAAGTGTGCTACAAACCCCGTTACCATATGAGTTGGGAAATTGTGTTAGATGTAAATATAAACGGAATACAATGATTTGCAAATCCTTGTCAACCCATATTCAGTTGAATGCACTACAAAGACAACATATTTGATGTTCAAACTGATAAACATTTTTTTTTTTTTGCAAATAATCATCAACTTTAAAATTTGATGCCAGCAACAGGTGACAAAGAAGTTGGGAAAAGTGGCACTAAATACTGATTGAGTTGAGGAATGCTCATCAAACACTTATTTGGAACATCCAATAGGTGTGCAGGCTAATTGGGAACAGGTGGGTGCCATGATTGGGTATAAAAACAGCATTTTCCCAAAAATGCTCAGTCTTTCACAAGAAAGGATGGGGCGAGGTACACCCCTTTGTCCACAACTGCGTGAGCAAATAGTCAAACAGTTTAAGAACAACGTTTCTCAAAGTGCAATTGCAAGAAATTTAGGTATTTCAACATCTACGATCCATAATGTCATCAAAAGGTTCAGAGAATCTGGAAAAATCACTCCACGTAAGTGGCATGGCCGGTAACCAACATTGAATGACCTTCAATCCTTCAGACAGCACTGTATCAAAAACATTGATTGATTGATACTTTTATTAGTAGATTGCACAGTTCAGTACATATTCCGTACAATTGACCACTAAATGGTAACACCCGAATACGTTTTTCAACTTGTTTAAGTCGGGGTCCACGTTAATCAATTCATGGTACAACAGACCAATTCATGGTACAACAGACATCAATCTCTAAAGGATATCACCACATGGGCTCAGTAACACTTCAGAAAACCACTGTTGGTCGCTACATCTGTAAGTGCAAGTTAAAGCTCTACCATACCCTTTATCAACAACATCCAGAAACGCCGCCGGCTTCTCTGGGCCCGAGATCATCTAAGATGGACTGATGCTAAGTGGAAATGTGTTCTGTGGTTTGACGAGACCACGTTTCAAATTGTTTTTGGAAATATTCGACATCGTGTCATCCGGACCAAAGGGGAAGCGAACCATTGAGTGTTGTTAAAAGAAAAGGTGATGTAACACATTGGTGAACATGCCCTTTCCCAACTACTTTGGCACGTGTTGCAGCCATGAAATTCTAAGTTAACTATTATTTGCCCAAAAAAAATTAAGTTTATGAATTTGAACATCAAATATCTTGTCTTTTTAGTGCATCCAATTGAATATGGGTTGAAAAGGATTTGCAAATCATTGTATTCCGTTTATATTTACATCTAACACAATTTCCCGACTCATGGAAACAGGGTTTGTACATGATCATTTTCATGTCAATTCTCTGTAGGTCTCTATCCACTGGTTGGGTGGAAAATAGGCTCAGAGTTGGTGTATCTGGCTGAGGGCAACGCAGCAGACACGGGAACTGCCATTCGGTGGGCCCAGGCACTGGGTAAGTGATTGGGAGTATTTTACACATGAAGCCGTTGGGACACTCTTCTTAATCATAACCTTACCTGATGGTACCTGCTTAAGTGTGTTTGGGATCTGCATAAATCCTGAAAATTTGAAATCAAACCGTGGATGCATAGCAGAGATATTTATAAAATAATCTTGCCGTCCTTCATTTATTGAAGATTATTTTCATTCAGGCAAACGAATTGGAATTTGCACTGCATTCTAAATATTAAATTAACGTAAATAGAAGTCAGCTTACAGTGGAGCCTCTTCTATTCCACTCATAAAATAAATAACCATTCAAAAAGTGCCAATAATACTCCATACATTTGGTGACTTGATTATTAAGTATTAGTGATATTGTTATTATAAGCACTAACGCAGGCAAACTATTTATCGGGGCACGGTGATCACTTCCTGTGTGCCTATGTTTACATCATTGAGAGGTCTGCTGCTTCCTCGCTTCCTTGCTCCCTGTAAGTTTATTCTAGAGAGAAAGGACGCTTCATGAGTAAAATAAATTGATAAACATGTCATAAAAAGTTTCGATGGGACAGAATGGAAAGGGAAATCACTGATACTGTTGGGAAGAAGGAAGTTACGACTTTGTTCGGCGATTTTATTCGGAAAAGCGATCGTCCCGGAGAAGTTGGCAGTGAAATCCCCCCAAAAAAAGCTACAAAAGCAGAGACCAAAAGAAAAAATGCAGGCTGCTCAGAAATTTGCAAAGAAAGATCATGTTTGGGTTCTCCGAGCAAGTAAATGTGTGAAGTGAGCTGAAGTAATGTGGGAAGTGAACTGAGGTAATGTGGTAATACTGTAAATACACAGTAGATAATAACACTGATCAATGTGACACCTGTGGATGTGAAATGAACACAAGATGTAAATATTAGTGACTAAATACTGTTGGGACTGAACCATATACAGTGATTCATTAAGATAATTGGGGTATGTATGTTCTATTAATGATGTTTTCATGTTTTTAAACACAAATATTTTCTTCAAATGGTGCTGTCTTTGTTATTTTTAGCATGTTAAATTGGTGAAAAACCAGGAGCTTCGGGGGGCGTTGCCCCCCTTGTCCCCCAGACCCCCATAAATTTTTTCAGTCTTTTTCATTGTGGTCAAATAACATGCCTGATGCTGTAAGTATTAGAGATGCGCGGATAGGCAATTATATCATCAGGATCACCAAAGTCGTCATCCATCCGCCGTCCACCCGAACCAACATTTTATCAGGACCGTACCCACCCGCCAGCCGCCCGCTGAAATACATCAGAGGTTGTCCGCCTTTACTACTCACAGAGCTACTCACAGAGTAATGATGACAATTGGAGCCGCTAACGTTCCCGCGACTATCCAATAGAGTTCATCCTGATGACAAGAATATGGGCGTGCTGTGAAGCCATTGCCTTTGACACCTTCAACAACTTGTACGAAGCGATTGTTGGTCCGGCAACATGTTGTGTGCAGTTGCCGCAATTACACGTTCAAGATTGAAAGGCATACTGGGTGATACAGATTGCACTGATGGTTGTGATATAAACAACTTTAACACTTAATAATATGCGCCACGCTGTGAAGCCACACCCAACAAGATTGACAAACACATTTCGGGAGAACATCCTCACAGTAACACAACATGAACGCAACACAACAAATACCGATAGTCCTTTGTATCCGTGACTGAATATATTTTACACCCCCGCGCCCCCAACCCCGCCCACCTTACCGAAGCACGGGCGGGGAGGGGTTTTACTGCTAGCGGTGTGTATAAAATAGTCAGGAAGTGTCATGAATACAAAGGATTATGGGTATTTGTTGTGTTGCATTTATGTTGTGTTACTGTGAGGATGTTCTCCCGAAATGTGTTTGTCGTTCTCAATTGGTGTGGCTTCACAGCGTGGCGCATATTACTAAGAGTGTTAAAATTGTTTATATCACAACCATTAGTGTACTCTGTATCACCCAGTATGCCTCGCAGTCGTGTGCGTGTTGTCAAGGAAGCCACACACAACATGATGCTGGACTGACAAGCAGATCGTACATGTTGTAGAAGGCGTCAAAGCCAATGGCTTCATAGCACGCCCTAATACTTATTATCTGGGTGACTGCCGGCAGTCATTCAAGAGAATAATAGAGTCCCTTATTGTCTTCTTCGCTTTATGACACGGGTCTTAAATGGCTCTTTGAATGGCAAAGGATACCAATCACAGAACCATGCATATCAAATATTTCCGGATGGTTCAACCGCCACCCGCCCGGATCTAATTAAAATCTATTTTTTCGTCATGTCAACCGCCCGACCCGCGGTTTATCCGCGGACTCCGCGGATGAGACCGCAAACCGGGCATCTCTAGTAAGTATATATGTCATGTAGTAACATTTATAATAACATGTAATATTTACGTATTTTGATCATTTCAAGCATAAGGCGGTGCATTAACTTCATAAATGCATTAGAACTTTCACTTTTCCTTCAACATCAGTGATTACTACTCACTGCACACTTCATGAGAGCTAAAAAAACATAGTTGAAGCTGCGAGCAACATTAAGAGGGCCCTTGCACCATTGTGCAATCTGGGGTTCACGTGAGTCGGCGGGCACGCATTACGCATGCCTCACAACATTTCCAATGCCCTAACCCAGTGGTTCTTGACCTTATTTCAGTGATGTACCCCCTTTAAACATTTTTTTAATTCAAGTACCCTCTAATCGGTGCAAAGCTTTTTTGCTTGAAAAAAAGAGATAAAGAAGTAAAATACAGCACTATGTCGTCAGTTTCTGATTTATTAAATTGTACATTAGTGCAAAATATTGTATTTGTAGTGGTCTTTCTTGAACTATTTGGAAAAAAAGATATAAAAATAACTAAAAACTTGTTGAAAAATAAACAAGTGATTCAATCATAAATAAAGATTTATACACAATCATCAACTTAAAGTGCCCTCTTTGGGGATTGTAATAGAGATCCATCTGGATTCATCAACTTAATTCTAAACATTTCTTCACAAAAAAAGAAATCTTTAACATCAATATTTATGGAACATGTCCACAAAAAATCTAGCTGTCAACACTGAATATTGCATAGCTGTATTTCTTTTTCACAGTTTATGAACTTACATTCACATTTTGTTGAAGTATTATTCAATAAATATATTTATAAAATATTTTTGAATTGCTGCTATTTTTTAGAACCTTTTAAAAAAATCTCCCGTACCCCTTGGCATACCTTCAAGTACCCCCTGGGGTACACGTACCCCCATTTGAGAACCACTGCCCTAACCCACCACAAAAAATCCAGGAAGATCAGAGCATGCGGAAGGAAGTTACCACTGTTATAATTTTCCTGCTGTAATCTTAGTGTCAATAACAACGTCTTGTCAAGCTCAGACCCCAACCTAAAAGTGTCATATCAGTTTGGAAGGGGATCCGATCATCTCAAGAGAACTTTTGATGGTTGATGGCGAGGAGCAGGTTTCGCCCCCACCTATGGGGAGGTGGGCACTTCAAGGTGTCATTATCATAATCACCGACCCTAAGCATAGAAGTAAATCAACAACAGAATGTCTTCAACTGAAGAAAATGCGCCTTCTTGAGTGGCCCAGTCAAAGTCCTGACCTCCGTCCAATTGAGATACTGTGGCATGACCTCAAGGAGAACGATTCACACCAGACAACCCAAGAATATGCTGCACTGAAACAGTTTTGTGAAGAGGAATGGTCCAAAAGTCCTCCAGACCGTTGCGCTGGTTTGATCTGCAACTTCAAGAAATGTTTGGTTGAGGTTATTGCTGCCAAAGGGGGGTCAACCAGTTATTAAATCCAAGGGTCCACATGTTTTCCACCCTGCACATGTTGTGTTCAGTAAAAAATGCAAGCATATTTTTTGTGCAGTGTTAGTTTAACCAGACCGTGTTTGTCTATTGTTGTGACTTAGATGAAGATCAGAACACATTTAATGTCCAATTTATGCAGAAATCAAGTAATGCCAAGGGGTTCACATACTTGTTCTGGCAACTGTAGTGTGCAATAGTACCTCAACTCACAATCTCAATCGGTTCTGTGACACTTCTATCTCAAATAAAAGTCTCTAATTGAATTGCTCGCCCCCCAAAACAGGACAATTTTAACATTGACGTGCCTTTTGAAAACAAACCTTTAGAAAAAAAATATTGTACAAAAACAATACAATGCAATGTATTACTGACTACAGCAGTAGTTTTATGAAGTAATGTAATAATAATAATGTCCAGTATTCAGGGTTTCCCCCAGATTGCCACTATGCATGTGGCAGTGGGGGCGTGGTCAATGTGACATCATCTGTAGCCTGCTCATCAGGGGATTTTCGTGACGAGCAGGGAAACCCGCGAAACAGGCTTGTAGAGATGATATAGCCTATTGTATTTTTTTCCTTTTTTTCCACATATATACTATGTATATATGTGTATACATACATATCTATGTGTATACATATGTATGTATATAATGTGTATATTTATGGATATATTTATATACTTTATATATGTGTATATGTATATACTGTATGTATGAACATGTACTTGTGATCAAAATTATTCAACACCCACACAATTTTGGTGTTTTAGCAAGTTGGACATTTATTCCGTATTTTGTTTATAGTCATATCAAAAAAGATGTGTCAAATAGACAAATGCAACTTAAATTGTAACACTGTATTTTACAAAATACCAAAAAAGGACATTTTTCTTAATATCTCATTGACAAAATGATTCAACCCCCTAGTTACATGCATCTTTAGTACTTAGTAGAACACCCTTTGGCAGTAATTACATCCTTCAAACGTGATACATAAGCTTCTTGCAACCATCTACAGGTATTTTAGCCCATTCCTCTTGGGCAAAGGCCTCCAGTTCATTCATATTCTTGGGCTTGCGTGCTGCAACTGCCTTCTTCAAGTCCCACCACAGGTTTTCTATAGGATTTAGGCCTGGCGACTGTGAAGGCCACTCCAGATTCTTCCAGCCCTTCTTCTGCGACCACTCTGATGTTGATTTGGAGGTATGCTTGGGATCCTTGTCCTGTTGGAATGTCCAACGTCTCCAAAGCCTCAGCTTCGTCACTGACTTCATGACATTTGCAGCTAATATATCCTGCTAGGAAATAGAATTCATAATGCCTTGAACGCGCTGGAGATTCCCGGTACCTGAGGCAGAGAAACAGCCCCAGAGCATGATTGACCCCCCACCTTGCTTAACAGTAGGCAAGGTGTTCTTCTCTTTGTAAGCTTCATTTTTTTCTCCGTCAGACATAACGTTGATTCATAGGCCCAAAGAGTTCCAGTTTTGTCTCATCACTCCATAGAACAGTTTCCCAAAACCTTTGGGGTTTGTCCAGATGATTTTTGGCATACTGGAGTCTATATTTTCTTGTGCCTGGTAGTCAGAAGTGGGGTGCACCTGGGAGTTCTGGCATGAAGGCCTTCATCTCGTACTTCGCGCCTTATTGTCTGGGACGAAAACTGCGTTCCCCCCTCTGCAATGTCCTGTTGTAGTTCCTCAGCTCAGTTTTCACCACTGTACGCACACAGCATCCTATTTCTACCACGCCCAGGTAGTTTCCATTGTGCCTTTAGCTTTAAATTTGCGAATAATGCTCCCAACTGTGTCTCTTAGAATGTGTAATGTCTTTGCTATTTTCTTATATCCATATCCTTTCTTATGAAGAGAAATTACCTCCTCTCTTGACTTCTTTGACCACTCCCTGGACTTCACCATGTTGCAAATACACCATTGACCATCTACAAGAAGCTGAGCGTCACAGTCATTTTCAATCAGTTTAATTGTTGCTCGTTATGCTTCTAATCACATCTACAGGTGTTTTCAACACCTGATTGAAAATACCTTATTCAAATTCTGTTCTTAAGAGTTATGATCTTCAAGGGGTTGAATAATTTTGTCAATGAGATATTAAGAAAAAGTCCTTTTTTGGTATTTTGTAAAATACAGTGTTACAATTTAAGTTGCATTCGTCTATTTGGCACATCATTTTTGATATGACTATAAACAAAATACGGAATAAATGTCCAACTTGCTAAAACACCAAAATTGTGTGGGTGTTGAGTAATTTTGATCACAACTGTATGTATGTATATATATATATATTAATATGTACCGTGTGTGTGTGTGTGTGTGTGTGTGTATGTATGTATATATATATATATATATATAAAATATATGTGTGTGTGTGTGTGCATGTATTTGCAGACCTGTTCTCTGACGTGGAAGATACCAGCGCCATGGCTTACAGCGTCAACGACTCAGATGGTGTGTGTTTCGTCCCATCTTTTAGCGGCCTGCAGGTACACGTCTGCAATTAAATAGAAACATTTGCTGTAATGTACTTTATCTGTGTACATTTTAATTATTTGGGCTGTCTGTAGATTTTTAGCATGCCTGGATTGAGATTGAGAGCAAATTTTGATATCCACCCTTTTGACGTGTAACATTTTCTTTCGTGTCATTTTCTTTTCTCTGCTCCCATTGTGAAGTGGTCTTTGTAAGTGCACATCCTGAATATTAATATCATTTGGGGTACACGCAAACAGAATGCTTCATCATTAAGACTCACTGTTGAAATGTTTCACTGTAAAGGCTCCTCTGAACGACCCAAAAGCTTGCACTTCCTTCATGGGCCTCAAACTTTCCACCACCAAGTGTCATCTGGTGCGTGCCATCCTGGAGTCTGTTGCCTTCAGGTGAGTCTTGTTTGACCGCTTGAGAAATGCGTGGAGGAAGTGACACACTCTCTCTCTGGTGTGTTCCTTGCAGAAACAAGCAACTCTATGAGACCATGCTGGCAGAAACCAACATTCCCATCACCAAGATCAGGTAGGGTACACGAATGGCGCCTTTCTGTTTCATCACAGGAGCCCATATCTCCCGTCCAAAGGCAAAACCTAGTAACTCGCTTCTAGCTGATTTTGAGAAAACAAATGAAAACCAATCTATCTTGATAGATAGATAGATAGATAGATAGTACTTTATTGATTCCTTCAGGAGAGTTCCTTCAGGAAAATTAAAATTCCAGCAGCAGTGTACAGGGTTGACATCAATTAAAAAAAAAGTAAAAAGTAAATAATGGGGGTTTAAAAGGAAACAAAATAGAGAAATATTACAAAAAGAATAAAAACAATGGGAATAACAATATACCAGTAAAATAAGAATATAACAAGACAAAGTAAATGGGTTGTACTTGTATAGCGCTTTTCTACCTTCAAGGTACTCAAAGCGCTTTTGACACTACTTCCACATTTTACCCATTCACACACACATTCACACACTGATGGAGGGAGCTGCCATGCAAGGCGCCAACCAGCACCCATCAGGAGCAAGGGTGAAGTGTCTTGCTCAGGACACAACGGACGTGACGAAGTTGGTACTAGGTGGGATTTGAACCAGGGACCCTCGGGTTGCGCACAGCCACTCTCCCACTGCGCCACCCCGTCCCTATAGGACGGCAGTAGTGACCATTTTATGAAAACGTATTGCACTGTTATTGTTTTGCATCCCCTGTCATCTTAGTACCCCCCGTCCCAGAGAGGAGTTGTACAGTCCAATGGCGTGTGGGACAAAGGAGTTCTTGAGTCTATAAGTCCTGCACTTGGGATGAAGCAGTCTAGAACTGAACAGGCTCCTCTGGCTACTGATAACGCTATGCAGAGGGTGACTGGCATCATCCAGGATGCTCACTAGTTTGTCAACAGTCCTCTTCTCTGCCACCGTCACCAGTGAGTCCAGTTTCATTCCGATTGTAGAACCGGCCCACCTGATCAGTTTCTCAAGTCTGGAGCTGTCCTTAGATGTACTGCCCCCCCAGCACACTACCATGTAGAACAGAACACTGGCAACCACAGACTGGTAGTACATCCACAGGAGTTTTCTACAAATGTTGAAGGAGTGCAGTCTCCTGAGGAAGTACAGCCTGCTCTGTCCTTTCTTGTACTGGTGGTCCGTGTTAACAGTCCAGTCCAGCTTATTGTCCACCCAAACCCCGAGGTACTTGAATGAGTCCACGGTCTGTGCCTCAACTCCCTCGATCACAATAGGTTGTGACCGTGGATTCGACCTCCCAAAGTCAATGACCAGCTCCTTGGTCTTTGACGGATTGAGCTGCAAGAGGTTCGTGTGGCACCAGATGCTGTCTTACAAAGATCTACAAAGTCATCAAACGTATAAATGTTTTAATTTTCTTGCCGATCGAGCCATGGATTGAATCTGCTCTCATGAACGTGTGCCCTTTCTCCAGATATTTTATCACAATCTCGGGTGGACCCCATTCTGCGTTTGCACATTGGGCAAGAGCCGTGTACAGCGTCCAGTTTTTATTTTGACCTCCACAGTTATCTTCCCAAAAGAGTACGCAAGGGGAAGAATCAAGAACAATACATTTAATGAAGGTGCCAATCTTCCAAATATCCCCTCGTGCCATAATATCACATAATCAGGTTGAACGTCGGCCCCCATTCGTGCAAATCTCTCATTACAGGGTATCCGCGGATCCTTAAAAAGTCTTAAATTCATGTATCTAAAATTAAGGCCTTCAAAAGTATTGCATTTATTAGAAATTCTTAATTCTTTCAGTCAGCATGGGGAAATGCAAGTTTTGCGAGCATTGGCTGGAGGACAGCATATTTAAAAGCTGTCTTAAGCCTGTTGCCAATCCCAAGGAGGCCAGGTGCATACTTTGTAAGAGGGATCTCAAACTTGGCACCATGGGAATTAGAGCGGTCGAATCGCACATGCAGTGCGGTACGCATAAAACCGCGGCAGAGAGCCAAAAACAAACACCGGGCATCTCTCAGTTCTGCGTGGGTCCAGCACCAATGCCCCCCCAGCTAGCAACAACTGCCGCTAGCGGGACAGCAACAATAAAATCCGAGGTGTTATGGATCTTGCACACTGTGGTGAAACATCAATCCTACACCTCAAATGACGGGATTGGCGATCTTTTTCGTGTGATGTTTCCTGATTCTCAGGTTGCTAATACATTTTCCTGCAGAAAGGATAAAACAGCATATATTACGAGACACGGATTAGCACCTCACATCCAAAACCTGCTCTTCGACCAAGTCAATGGGTCTCGGTATGTGTTAATGAGATGTAATTTATTTTCACCCTCACCTCGGTTATTATGTTTTTACTGGCGTTGGTGTTGGTTTGTTTGTTTTGGATGTCAAAGTTTTTGGATCTCTCAAGATTTTTGATAAGCTGTTTGGCAGAGTGGTGCTTATCAGTTTGTTTATTAATAAACATACAAAAAGTAAACTTGACTGATTGTTAATGAGGTTGTAGTACATTGGGATCCCCAACCATCGCTTATATTTATAGATTTTTTTTTTTTTTCTGTCTTAAATTTCATTTAAGGTGGCATTAAGAAGGTCTTAAGTCTTAAATTTGACTTGCTGAAACCTGCAGATACCCTGCATTAAAGACAATAAGGCGACTGACAAAGAAGCTCCGATTGGTCCCTTGAGATACTAGGTTTTTCTGTTGCATCTACGCGGTTATGTGGTAGTTGCTAGGTCCTGCCATGAGCGTAACAGCTTACTTACGGAACAAATTACAATATCGCATACACTAATGTAAAGCATATCACCTAGGAACTCCAAAATTATTATCAGCTAAGTTTTGACCAAAATTGAATTACTGGGTTTTGCCTTTGGACGGGAGATATCCCGTCAACAAGCTTGGGTTTGCGCCAAGAGAGCAGGGTGTAACATCTCTTCACAGCCTGCCTGTGTGAATGTCCATGAGCGTTTCCTGGCCGTGCATTATGTGTGTGTCTCCCATTGCTGCACGCTGTATAACTCGCAAATGCTGAGTGCACTTTGGCTTGCTTGCCTCTCAGGGTGGACGGCGGGGTTTCCTCTAATGACTTCATCGTGCAACTTACTGCAGACCTGTTTGGTAGGAAGGTAGCAAGATGCCAGCACCGTGAAATGTCCTGCCTGGGGGCTGCTTTTGTAGCCGGGCTTGCCGTGGGTAAGTTCTGTTGTACAGGGGAATTGATGGGAATGACGTTTAGAGCAGTGGTTCTCTACTGTTTTCACACACACCCCACCCAGAGACAGCACCCCCCCCCCCCCCCCCCCCCCCTACCAAGGTTCATGCTTATTTTTATATCTGTATTGTGTCTTACTATAACACTACGGATGCTATTACCTGTCAAGCCCCCTTTACCTCGAAATAACAGGAGTACCCATTCTCTATGATTCTCTATGTACACTGCAACGGGAAAGAATCCACAGCGCTTCCATTTTTTTCCACATTTTGTTATGTTACACCCTTATTCTAAAATGAAATAAGTAAAATGTCAGGTTCAAACACTGATGACATCTGTTAAACAGGACAAGAAGCAAAGAATCAAACAGAGACAGAATTAAATTTGGCTCAATTTGAGGAGAAACGTCTGGTCTGTGCTCTTGTACAGTCTCCAGCACGCTCTGCCGAACGATTGTACGCTATTTGGACTTTCTCTGACCACATGGCAACAGCTGCTTCTAAGGGACGAGGGTCGTAAACTGTTCACAGAAAAGGTCGTAAAACAGTTCAAAGAAGCGGTGCCTGGAGGGAAGTCTGGTCCTGCTTCCTCTTCGCTTTTGTAGTTCTTGGGTCAGACAATATCTTTGTTGATTACAATCCATGAAAGAAACAGAACACCTTAATTTTGCTTCCCTCCCGACACTGAAGTTTTACAAGCCTTCTTCTCGGTAGGTTCAAAGACATCTTTCGGTCTTCTCGCCGGGAACTCATTTCAACACAAAGTTTTTGTGATAACACACAATACTCCATAATGACAATGTAAAAAAAAAAATATATATATATATATATATATATATATATATATATAATTTTTTATTTTTTTTTAAATACACATTTATTACAAATAAAACATTTCTACATAAGGACTCAGACCCTTTGCTCAATACTTAGTTGATGACATTAGGCAGCATTTTAAAGCCTCCAGTCTTTCTGAAATCGATGCCACAAGCTTGGCACACCTATCTTTAGGCACCTTTAACCATTCCTCTTGGCAGCACCTCTCAAGCTCCCTCAGGGTGTATGGGAAGTGTTGGTTTTTCATCCAGGATAAGTCTGTAATAGTATAATTAATGATGAATATATTTGGATATTAAAAGTATGTGAAATTTTGACTCCTACCTTATTTACTTCCGTGACGACCTCTTTAAAGTCAGGAATATCAAGCAGCAAAAATTCACCAAACATATATTGTGTGAACCGTGTAGTCCATTTTCCCATCATATGTTGACGCGGGTGTAATTTTGAATTATGTATGGTGCGTTGACATTTATTAAAACCTCCCCAAAGTTCAGTGTGCAGTATTTGATGTCTGTGAACATATGTGTTAACTTTTTGTAATGGTTGTGGTTTTTTTGCGCCACAAGTGGGAAAGGTTGTTTAGATTGGGTCATCTGTACAATTCACAGTCATTGACCTGATTTACTCACATTGTCCACAAAAAGGCGGAAAACTGGCAGCCTGGCGGATGTTTAGAATCAAACTGGAGGTAGTCCGTAGGCCTCCGTCCTTATTAAACTTCTGATGTTTCGCGGGTCAAGCTGAAGACACCAGCGGGCAGCACTTGGCCCGCAGGCAGTAGTTTAGACACCACTGCTTTAAAGGGGAACATTATCACCAGACCTATGTGAGCGTCAATATATACCTTGATGTTGCAGGAAAAAAGACCATGTGTTTTTTTAACCGATTTCCGAACTCTAAAAGGGTGAATTTGGCGATTGAAACGCCTTTCAATTGTTCGCTATCGGAGTAATGACCTTTCACCCGTGACGTTACAAAGGGAAGCAATCCACCATTTTCTCAAACACATTACACAAACCAAGCCAAATCGGCTCTGTTATTTTCCGTTTTTTAGACTGTTTTCCGTACCTTGGAGACATCAAGCCTCGTTGGTGTGTTGTCAGAAGGTGTAACAACACGAACAGAGAAGGTTTCAAGTTGACTTACGTGGAGTGTGCTAATCAGACATATATCAATGGTGACGGCATGCTAATCGATGCTAACATGCTATTTAGGCTAGCTGTATGTACATATTGCATCATTTTGCCTCATTTGTAGCTTTATTTGCATCCAGCCTTTCCCTCCACCCACATTTAATGCCAAACAAACACATACCAATCGACGATTCAAGTACACCAGTGGTCAAAAGATGCGAAAGTCTCTCGTTTGTTCTGCACATTTTACCGACAGATGGCACAGAGATGTGTGGATATCCTGCGACACTCAAAGCAGATGCATTTCCAACGTATTGGCGTCACGCAGTGATGTCACGGGAAAATGAGGGGGTGGATACACATAGCGGAAATCAGGCACTTTAAAGCCTTTTTTCGGGATATTCCATGATGGGTAAACTTTTGAAAAAAACTTCGAAAAATAAAATAAGCCACTGGAAACTGATTTTTTATTGGTTTTAACCCTTCTGAAATTGTGATAATGTTCCCTTTTAAGATAAACGTATTAGCCAGAAGTGCCTTTTTCTCTGACTTGTGACCTCACAAATGCTCAAAAAGCAAAAACAAATGGATGACATGATATTTACAGCTCCCAAATATCCACATTTTGGCCCAAAAGCCCGGTGGATACAAGAACAGCACGATGTTGCAAGAGTCCACTGGATGTTGGCCAGATCCAACAGGAAGAGAGAGCTCGTTCAAACAGTCGTCATAGTCGCTTTGTTGTCTATAAATACTGGTCCGGGTCGTGCCTTGAAACATACTAACAGCCTATTCTTAGTCTGGAGAGACAGAACGAAGCAAGGTTCTTTGAAGAGCTTCCCTATTTAATTCTCCGCATGATGCAAGTGGATTGTGAGACAGCGATATTCCAATCTAGCAGAGGATGGCTGTTGTAGGTGCGGATAGTGGATTGTTAACCCAAACTGCCTTTTTTGGTCTGTGTTGTGAAATAAAATAAAGGCCTACTGAAATGAGATTTTCTTATTGAAACGGGGATAGCAGGTCCATTCTATGTGTCATATTTGATCATTTCGCGATATTGCCATATTTTTGCTGAAAGGATTTAGTAGAGAACATCCATGATAAAGTTCGCAACTGGAGAAAAGCCCTGCCTTTACCGGAAGTCGCAGACGATGATGTCACATGTTGAGGGCTCCTCATATATTCACATTGTTTTTAATGGGAGCTTCCAGCAAAAACAGCTATTCAGACCGAGAAAACGACAATTTCGCCATTGATTTGAACGAGGATGAAAGATTCGGGCGGTATAGCTCGGTTGGTAGAGCGGCTGTGCCAGCAACTTGAGGGTTGCAGGTTCGATCCCCGGTTGCACCATCCTAGTCATTGCCGTTGTGTCCATGGGCAAGACACTTTACCCACCTGCTCCCAGTGCCACCCACACTGGTTTTAAATGTAACTTAGATATTGGGTTTCACTATGTAAAGCGCTTTGAGTCACTTGAGAAAAACGCTATATAAATATAATTCACTCACTCACTTTTGATAGCGACGGACTAGAAAAGAAAAAAGAAGAAAAAAGGCTGGTTGCATTGGGACGGATTCAGATGAGTTTAGACACATTTACTAGGATAATTCTGGGAAATCCCTTATCTTTCTATTGTGTTGCTAGTGTTTTAGTGAGTTTAACAGTACCTGATAGTCGGAAGTGTACGTCCACGGCTGGTTGTTGACGCGCAGTGTCTCGGGGAAGTCGACGGCAGCTGTATGGATGGCACAAGCTCAGCTGATATCCGGTATGAACTGACTTTTTAA
The DNA here is from genome assembly GCF_033978795.1 of Nerophis ophidion. NCBI lineage: Eukaryota > Metazoa > Chordata > Actinopteri > Syngnathiformes > Syngnathidae > Nerophis > Nerophis ophidion. Next base: position 13,589,657 of record NC_084624.1, on the reverse strand, counting down.
CCACAATTTTCTCACCGAAACCTGCTGGTTGACATTCGGTCGGGATCCATGTCTGCTGTGATCCTTACTACAGTTTCACCTCTGTGAATTTTAGGGGCGGCATGGCGTAGTGGGTAGAGTGGCCGTGCCAGAAACCTGAGGTTTTGCAAGTTCGCTTCCCACCTATTAACGTCCAAATCGCTGCCGTTGTGTCCTTGGGCTGGACACTTCACTCTTGCCCCCGGTGCCGCTCACACTGGTGAATGAATGATGAATAAATGATTGGTGGTGGTCGGAGGGGCTGTAGGCGCAAACTGGCAGCCACGCTTCCGTCAGGGCAGCTGTGGCTACAGATGTAGCTTACCACCACCGGGTGTGAATGAATGATGGGTTCCCACTTCTCTGTGAGCACTTTGAGTATCTAACAATAGAAAAGCGCGATATAAATCTAATCCATTATTATTATTATTATTATTATAAACAAGGAATCACCGTGTGTTTGTGTGGCTAAAGGCTAAAGCTTCCCAACTCCGTCTTTCTACTTTGTCTTCTCCAATATTAATTGAACAAATAGCAAAAGATTCAGCAACACAGATGTCCAAAATACTGTGTAATTATGCGGTTAAAGCAGACGACTTTTAGCTGTGTGTGTGCACCGCTCATATTCATAACAGCCCGTGAGGTCACGCGTACAGGTCATCATTACGCGACATTTTCAAGAAAAAAAGGCCCGGGAAATTTAAAATTGCAATTTAGGCATGGGTTGCAATGTTAATATTTCATCATTGATATATAAACTAGTGGGTTTCAGTAGGCCTTTAAACAGTGTGTAACGTTCAGAGTAAAAATCCAAAGAGTCACGCAGAGAGCTTTACTTATCTTCATCTACTGTCCTTGCAGGCTACTGGAAAACCCGGGAAGAGCTGATGAAGCTGCACAGCGCAGGCGACGTGTTTTGTCCTAAAGGAGCCGCTTCCCAGTACACACCCATCCTCCAGAGCTGGGAACGGGCCCTCCGTCGCTCCATGTATTGGTACAAGCAGCCTTGACACTTGTTCCGCTCCCAGAACAATAGTGAGGGTCCGGTCCATACTGAGACTTCACAGTTGGACCCATCTGTGAGGTTGATTTAAAAATTTCACCACCAAGGTTTGCTTTAACACGTTTTCAGGAAACTCTTCTCTTGTATCAGATGGTGGTGGTAGAGTGTTGTCACCTGACCCCATGCACACTTGAAATTAATAGAACTGTCCTTACATCCAAGCATCTACAGCACAGCTGTCAAACACATCATTTAATGAAGCCCAGTAATAATGTGCGTTTTTCTATCTTAATAAATGTATTATTTGTTTCCACTTTCATAGAAAAAATTATGTAAAGCATGACAGGTAGGTAGGTCTTTATTGTCATTGCAACAAGTACAACGAAACTTTGTTTTCAGCACAAACCTGTTCAAGATTAGACAAACAAACAGTGTACAGGGTTACACAACAAGAATGCTGATAGGTCGCCATAAGGCGCTCCGTAAAAGATGGGAAAAAGGTAAACGCTGGGGAAGGATGAGTAAAAAAATACAATCTAGACTGGGCTCCTATGAGGGGAAAAAAACCTCCAAAGTAAAGCACTATACATATTACAACATACATATCGAGATATCTAGCAACAGAGGAAAGGTAGTTCAAGGTCATGGTGGTAGGCCGCAGCTCTCAGGCGCTGACCATCCATTCATCACCCCTATGGGATTGCGTCGAGGGCGTTGGGTTGGGGGACAGGAGGGTGTATGTGTGGCGTATATTTTTTTGTGGATGTGTGTGTGTGTGTGTAAGCCCGTAGTGTGTCTCTGTTCCGCGGCCTCAATGTATTTGCCGTCGCTAGTCCAAGAGGTAGGTATTTATTGTCATTGCAACAAGTACAATGAAACTTTGTTTTCAGCACAAACCTGTTCGAGATTAGACAAACAGTGTACAGGGTTACAGAACAAGAACGCTGATGGGTCGCCGTAAGGCGCCCCGTAAAAGATGGGAAAAAGGTAAACGCTGGGGAATAATGAGTAAAAAAAATAAAATCCAGACTTAGGAGCCCAGTTCGGAGTGAGAAAAAAAACCTCCATAGCAAAGCACTATACATATTACAACATACATCTCGAGATATCTAGCAACAGAGGGAAGGTAGTTCAAGGTCATGGTGGTAGGTCGCAGCTCTCAAGCGCTGACCATCCATTCATCACCCCTATGGGATTGCGTCGAGGGCGTTGGATTGGGGGACAGGAGGGTGTATGTTTGGCATATATTTTTTTGTGGATGTGTGTGTGTGTGTGTGTATAAGCCCATAGTGCAGGGGTCGGGAACCTTTTTGGCTGAGAGCCAACAATCAAAATATTTTAAAATGTATTTCCGTAAGAGCCATATAATATTTTTTTTTCAACACCGAACACAACTAAACGTGTGCATTTTTAAGTAAGACCAACATTTCTAGAGTATAATAGCTCTCTTAACATTTGTAATAATATTGTTATTCTGAAGTAACTGTGGAGGGGGCGTGGCCTGCGGGCCTGCAGCGAAGCAGGGTGTGCCAGGACCGGCCTCGAAATCAGCGACAGGTGCGTAGACAACCCACCTGGGCCTTGTTATCTAATCACCCGTCGCTCTGTTATAAGCAGCAGCCAGGAGGAGAGACTGGGGTTGGGGCTGGAGCCAGAGTGCGAGCGAGAACAAAAGAGAAAAAGACAATTGCTGGAAAGCAACGGAGAGACTTATTGAAAAATAAAAAATATTGCAACCCTGAAACAGGCTCTCATGTTGGTGCTTGGTGGTCTGAAGAACCCCCGGGAGGGCAAACCCTAAACTAATCAATAATAAATAAATCACTTCTTACCCTTAATGCAACTTCTTGCATTAAGGGTATGGATGGATTCAAATGCATGAGCATGTTTTATATTTTGAACGTTATTTTTAACACTTTGATTACAAGTGGAATCATTCATTACGTTTTGTGTTAAGCAGTGTCAGCTCAGATTTATCCGAGAGCCAGATGCAGTCATCAAAAGAGCCACATCTGGCTCGCGAGCCATAGGTTCCCTACCCCTGCCATAGTGTGTCTCAGTTCCGCGGCCTTGATGTATTGCAGTCGCTAGTCCAAAGTCAACAACAACAGGTGTGTGTCCATGAGAGACAAGAAGGGAGTTTGTTGTGTCTTCCTGCAGTGATCTTCGGGAGAGTCTCGAAGCCAGGGAAAAAATCCAAGTTAAAATGATTTCTATGCGAGTGAAAATAAAATTTGCTTTTCAGTCCAAAATTGCCTATTACTGGTCCTCAAAAACTGCGGGGTAGACAGTCCGATGTAATCCACAGTTCTTCCCGCATCCTCCAATCATTTGTGGCAGCTTTGGGGTACTTTGAAGACTGCCAGCAACTTCCAATTTGTCGACAAACCAGAGCAGCGCTTACTCCAATCAGCAGATGTCCTGTTATAATTCCAAATAGGTGGATATCTTCACGTCCTCGACAGAAAAGGGTCGCCAGGCACGCGGCCTTCCTTCTTCTCCCAAGAGTCCGTCGTGTGTCCAGCAACAACCGCTTCGTCACGACAGCAGGTTCCCCCAAACCCACGATCTTGTCAATTTTGTTGAGCCCAGTTAAATAGTTCCAATGTTTAGATTTGGAGAGCAGTGCAAAAAGAAGCAGCCAGGAGGAGAGACTGGGGTTGGGGTTAAGACCAGACAAAACAAAGAAGCAAGCAGGAGAGAAAAGGGGAACGTCCACCCTTGATGAGTGCCAGAAAGAAAATAAGTTTAAAACATATGCATTGCATATGTTTTAAACTTGTACCGTATTTTGCATACTATAAGTCGCAGTTTTTTTCATACTTTGGCCGGGGGAGCCACTTATACTCAGGAGCGACTTATGTGTGAAATTATTAACACATTATTGTAAAATATCAATATTATTTATGTAAGAGACTAGACGTATAAGATTTCATGGCATTTATTGATTAAGAGTGACAGATTGTTTGGAAAACGTATTGCATGTTCTATATGTTATAGTTATTTGAATGACTCTTACCATAATATGTTACGTTAACATACCAGGCACCTTCTCAGTTGGTTATTTATGCGTCATATAATGTACACTTATTCAGCCTGTTGTTCACTATTCTTTATTTTAAATTGCCTTACAAATGTCTATTCTTGGTGTTCATCATCATCAGCCGTTGTCAGTCCACTGCTGGACGAAAGCCTCAGCATGTTTCTGCCGTAGTGAACGATCGTCTTCTTGGCGTACTTTTCATGCTGGTTATTAGCCTACACCTTCCACGCTGGCTTATTTCAAATTATTTTGAATTTCTTTTAAAATTTTTGTTCTGGAAAATCTAAAAGAAACAATGATTTGTCTTTGTTAGAAATATAGCTTGGTCCAATTTGTTATATATTCTAACAAAGTGCAGATTGGATTTTAACCTATTTAAAACATGTCATCAAAATTCTAAAATTAATCTTAATCAGGAAAAATTACTAATGATGTTCCATAAAATATTTTTTTACATTTTTCAAAAAGATTCCAATTAGCTAGTTTTTCTTTTCTTTTTTTCCGTTGAATTTTGAATTTTTAAGAGTCGAAATTGAAGATAAATTATGTTTCAGATTTTAATTTTTTTCCTGTTTTCTCCTCTTTTAAATCGTTCAATTAAGTGTATTTTCATCATTTATTCTCTAAATTTCTTTATTAAAGGTAAGTTGAGCAAATTGGCTATTTCTGGCAATTTTTTTAAATGTGTATCAAACTCGTCGCCCTTTGCATTAATCAGTACCCAAGAAGTAGCTCTTGGTATCAAAAAGGTTGGTGACCCCTGAGCTAGACCGTTTAGTATTTTATTCCTAAGTAGTAAAACCTTGAAGTCACATGTTAAAGGCCTACTGAAATGAGATGTTCTTATTTAAACGGGGATAGCAGGTCCATTCTATGTGTCATACTTGATCATTTTGCGATATTGCCATATTTTTGCTGAAAGGATTTAGTAGAGAACATCGATGATAAAGTTTGCAAGTTTTGGTCGCTAATAAAAAAACCGTGCCTGTACCGGAAGTAGCAGACGATGTTGGCGTGACGTCACGTGTTGTAGAGCTCCTCACATCCTCACATTGTTTACAACAGGGGTCACAAACCTTTTTGAAAGCAAGAGTTATTTCTTGGGTACTGAATAATGCGAAGGGCTACCAGTTTGATACACACTTAAATACATTGCCAGAAATAGCCAATTTGCTCAATTTACCTTTAATAAATAAATCTATATATATATATAAAAAATGGGTATTTCTGTCTGTCATTCCGCCGTACATTTTTTCCCTTTTACGTAAGGTGTTTTGTAGAGAATAAATGATGAAAAAACACTTAATTGAACGCTTTACAAGAGGAGAAAACACGAAAAAAATGAAAATTTAATTTTGAAACGTAGTTTATATTCAATTTCGATTTTTTAAAATTCAAACGAAAAATATGAAGAGAAAAACTAGCTAATTCGAATCTTTTTGAAAAAATAGAAAAAATAATTTATGGAACATCATTAGTAATTTTTCCTGATTAAGATTAATTTTAGAATTTTGATGACATGTTTTAAATAGGTTAAAATCCAATCTGCATTTTTTTTAGACTATATACTGTAACAAATTGGAACCAGCTATATTTCTAATAAAGACAAATCATTTCTTCTAGATTTTCCAGATCAAAAATTTTAAAAGAAATTCAAAAGACTTTGAAATAACATTGAAAATTGATTTTCTAGATTTGCCAGAATATTTTTTTTTTATTTTAATCATAAATTTGAAGAAATATTTCATAAATATTCTTCGTCGGAAAAAAACAGAAGCTAAAATGAAAAATTAAATTAAAATGTATTTATTATACTTTACAGTAAAAAAAAAAAAATACTTAAACATCAATTTGAATTATCAGGAAAGAAGAGGAAGGAATTTAAAAGGTAAAAAGGTATATGTGTTTAAAAAATCCTTAAATCATTTTTAAGGTTGTATTTTTTCTCTAAAATTGTCTTTCTGAAAGTTATAAGAAGCAAAATAAAAAATAAATGAATGTATTTAAAGTCTTTAAAATATTTTCTTGGATTTTCACATTCTATTTGAGTTTTGTCTCTCTTAAAATTAAAAATATCGAGCAAAGCGAGACCAGCTTGCTAGTAAATAAATACAATTTAAAAAGCTCACTGGTAAGTGCTGCTATTTGAGCTATTTTTAGAACAGGCCAGCGGGCGACTCATCTGGTCCTTACGGGCGACCTGGTGCCCGCGGGCACCGCGTTGGTGACCCCTGGTTTACAATAATGGCCCCCAGCAGCGAGATGGATTCGAACCAAAAAAGCGATGATTTCCCCATTAATTTGAGCGAGGATGAAAGATTCGTGGATGAGGATAGTGAGAGTGAAGGACTAGAAAGAAGAAAAAAAAGACAGGGCAGTGGGAGCGATTTCGATGTTATTAGACACATTTACTAGGATAATTCTGGAAAATCCCTTATCTGCTTATTGTGTTACTAGTGTTTTAGTGAGATTATATAGTCGTGCCTGAAAGTCGGAGGAGTGTGGCCACGGGTGTGGTGACCGCCAGTGTCTCTGAGGAAAGCCACGTTTCTCGACGATGCAAAGCGAAGCATCCCAGGTTCAGGGGCGGCCGGTCGGAGGAGGCAAGACAGTCCGCAGCTGCCTCTTTGACAGGTGCACGAGGAACGACGCAAGCTCCGCTCATGTCTACGGTAAGAGCCGGCTTACTACCACAATTTCCTCACCGAAACCTGCCGGTTGACGTGTGGCCGGGAACCATGTTCGCTTGACCGCTCTGTTCCTTCGGGAATGTAAACAAGGAAACACCGACTGTGTTCGTGTTGCTAAAGGCAGCTGCAATACACCGCTTCCCACCTACATCTTTCTTCTTTGACGTCTCCATTATTAATTGAACAAACTGCAAAAGATTCAGCAACACAGATGTCCAGAATACTGTGTAATTATGCGATTAAAGCAGACGACTTATAGCCGCGATCGGTGCTGGAAGAACATGTCCGCTACAATCCATGACGTCATCATACGTGTCATCATTCCGCGATGTTTTCAACGGGATACTTTGCGGGAAATTTTAAATTGCAATTTAGTAAACTAAAAAGGCCGTATCGGCATGTGTTGCAATGTTAATATTTCATCATTGATTTATAAACTATCAGACTGCGTGGTCGGTAGTAGTGGGTTTCAGTGCAGCTGAGCCAATATAGGTATATACTGTATATATATATAGATAGGCGCCAGCGCCCCCCGCGACCCCGAAAGGGAATAAGCGGTAGAAAATGGATGGATGGATGGATATATATATAGGCATATATGTATATACAGTATATGTATATAGTTATATACAATATAGGTATAGTGTAGGCGTAATTTGATCAAACTTTCTTGTTCTTGTCGAAAGTCTAGCAGCCACATTTTGTACCAACTGTAATCTTATTAAATAGTGAAGTGAATTATATTTATATAGCGCTTTTCTCTAGTGACTCAACGCACTTTACATATTGAAACCCAATATCTAAGTTACATTTAAACCAGTGTGGGTGGCACTAGGAGCAGGTGGGTAAATTGTCCTGCCCAAGGACACAACGGCAGTGACTAGGATGGCGGAAGCGGGTATCGAACCTGGTACCTCTAAGTTGCTGGCACGACCGCTTTACCAACCAAGCTATACAAGAACCGAACCCTGTGAGAGACAATGACGGATATACTTTGTGTCAAACTGTGAAAAAAAACATCCATTTTCTACCGCTTGTCCCTTTTGGGCTCGCGGGGGGCGCTGGTGCCTATCTCAGCTGCACATGAGCGGGAGGCGGGGTACACACTGGAAAAGTCTCCACCTCTTTGCAGGGCCAACACAGATAGACAACATTCACAAATTTGGGCCAATTTAGTGTTGCCAATCAACCTATCCCCAGGTGCATGTCTTTGGAGGTGGGAGGAAGCCGGAGTACCCGAAAGGGAACCCACGCAGTCACGGGGAGAACATGCAAACTCCACACAGAAAGATCCCGAGCCCGGGATTGAACTCAGGACTACTCATGACCTTTGTATTGTGAGTCACATGCACCAGTTCTGGTATCAGGTATGTGTGTCCCGCCTTCTGGTATGATTTGATAAGATATGATTTATATTTACTAAATTTAACTTGACAGGAAATATGTGTCTCTGTCGGGCGGCATAGCTCGGTTGGTAGAGTGGCCGTGCCAGCAACTTGAGGGTTGCAGGTTCAATTCCCGCTTCCGCCATACTAGTCACTGCCGTTGTGTCCTTGGGCAAGACACTTTACCCACCTGCTCCAGTGCCACCCACACTGGTTTAAATGTAACTTAGATATTGGGTTTCACTATGTAAAGTGCGTTGAGTCACTAGAGAAAAGTGCTATATAAATATAATTCACTTCACTTATATATGTAATATAACAGGAAATGTCATTATCCCTGGAACTCTGAAAAAAATGGCAAGGGTGTTATGTTAGGCTTGGGTCATCCAGGAAGGATAGAAGCATGTCTTGTTTGTCAGGTTCAAACACTGATGACATCTATTAAACAGACAAGAAGCAAGGAATCATGCAGAGACAGAGTTAAATTTTGCTCAATTGAGGAGATTTTTTTGGGCTGTACTCTAGTTACAGATCCAAACTACGCTCTAAAGTCCAGCCCACGTGCTTCCTCTATTTATTCGGGAGGTCCTTGGTTACATCGCTGAAGCTGCTGCTGAAGGAGGTGGGGTAATCTGCAGCCCCAGACACAATATATGATTATACACAAATGCAAATGTAATGACACTCGTGATATCGCCCTGTCTCTGCTTTGTCTGCGTCATGGCCGTGTTCGGCCTTGGACACAGACACAGATACGAGACGACTTCCAATCTTTGGATTTGCAAGTCGTCTCTTTGCACAGATAGAGAAGTTGCTACTTCAACACAATTGATAATAACTATAGCAACGGCCCTTAAGCATTAAGAGTTGTATGATAATTTATACATAATTATTCTAACATGTTCTACCGTGATGGGTTTTATGTGGTGGGTCAGCCTTTTCCATGCAAAAAGATTCCCTGAGGAAGCAAGTTGAAACAGACATTAATTTCTCCTATCCGGAAAGACAATCCTTTTCCGTCTGCGACAGTTCAGAGTTTAAAAAAACAAATTAGGAAAACAGGCGTCCTCTTGATTTATGATATATTTATTTCTATATTATATATTTTTAACCACGCTCCCCATCGTTGGAGGATGCTGAAACAACTGATTTTACAATGACTTCTCAACATCCCGTCAGTTTCTGTCCACTATTTTCAAGAACATGTCATGATTTATAATGCTCCATTTAATCTTACTGTATATCATAGTCAAACAGGAAGTTAGAATTAAGTATTTCTTTGTTTCTGAAATATATCTTGATTTTAAATACCACCAAAAGATTAAATATGTTTTGCCAACATTAAAACATAATATGCAACAACAGTTTTAACAATACCACAAATATTAAAGTCATGTTGTTGATTGTATGGTTTAGTTTAGGTTTTAAGCCACATTCTGCAGTTAAAAAAGATGAACAATTAGTTTCATATGAATGGTAAATGTTTAAAGCTATTTAAAGTTTTTCAAATCTTCTCATGCATTTAAAAACTTTAAAGGCCTACTGAAACCCACTACTACCGACCACGCAGTCTGATAGTTTATATATCAATGATGAAAATATTAACGTTGCAACACATGCCAATACGGCCTTTTTAGTTTACTAAATTACAATTTTGAATTTCCCGCGGAGTTTCCTGTTGACGCTTGTTTGTGACGTTATTGGTTGTAGAGGACATATTAGCCCAGCACCACTTACGGCTAAAAGTCGTCTCTTTTCATCACGCAATTACACAGTCTTTTTGGACATCTGTGTTGCTGAATCTTTTGCAATTTGTTTAATTAATAATGGAGACGTCAAAGAAGAATGCTGTTGGTGGAAAGCGGTGGATTGCAGCTGTCTTTAGCACCGAAACGCAGCCGTTGTTTCTTTGTTTGTTGTGAAGCTTTAACACAGAGCGGTCAAGCGAACATATTTCTTACGTCAACCAGCGAGTTTTTGGATGGGAAAATTGTGATATTAAGTCGGCTCTTACCGGAGACTTGAGTGGATTACGTGACCTCATTCTGCAGCTCAAAAGGCAGCTGTGATCTTGGCTTCTCTCAGAGACCCTGGCGTTCACCGCAGGCATCCGACTTTCAGGTAATACTTTATAATCTCACTAAAATACTATTAACACAATAAGCAGATAATGGATTTTCCAGAATTATCCTAGTATATGTGTTTAATTACATCTGAAACGCTGCCACTGCCGCCGCCTTTTCTTTTTTCCTCCTTTTTTTTTTCTTGCTTCACTCTAACTTTCCTTATCCACGAATCTTTCATCCTCGCTCAAATTAATGGGGAAATTGTTGCTTTCTCGGTCCGAATTGCTCTTACTGCTGGTGGCTCACATTATAAACAATGTGAGGATGTGAGGAGCCCTCACACCGGTGACGTCACGCGCACATCGTCTGCTACTTCCGGTGCAGGCAAGGCTTATTTATTAGCGACCAAAAGTTGCAAACTTTATCGTCGACGTTCTCTACTAAATCCTTTCAGCAAAAATATGGTAATATCGCAAAATGATCAAGTATGACACATAAGATGGACCTGCTATCCCCGTTTGGATAAGAAAATCTCATTTCAGTAGGCCTTTAAATGTCTACTTTTTGTTACTGTAAGATTTTCAAAATAATTAGTTCATCTTTCACATTTTGAGATTTTTTTATCCATGCATTGTGTAAATACCATTAATGTTTAATCCACATATTTTTGGTAGAATGATTATGTATATATCATCACACAACTCTTATGCTTAAGGGCTGTTGCTATAGTTATTATTAATTGTGCTGAAGTGATATTTTTCTTTGTCTGTGCAAAGCTGGCAATCCAAAAGATTAAAAAATTACAGTATTTTGCAGAAGACCAAGATTTTTTTCTTCCATTTTTAGTGCATTTGTCATTTTAGTTTGTTATTATAGATTTGATATGGACAAAAACAATCATAAAAACATATTAAACGTGAAAAAGACACATTAAACGTGAAAACATTTCATCAAATGTTTGCACTCACCAAAACGGCTGTGTCCCCTACAATACTTATTTCAACACAAAGTCTATTCTCCTTTCTTTCCTCAAAAAGACCTCAATGGCTTGGTTGTGCAGTGTGTCTGTGTGTTTCAGCTCCAAAAATAAATCCTTTCCCGTTGACATGGAGGCCAATGCTGAAAGCCGCGTCTGTCCAGTTGTGTTTCTTGCACAACGTTTTAATTTAAGGCTGAGTATGACCGCCCAACGGACTCGGTGGACACAGGGATTGTCACAGCCAAACCAGCCAGTGCGTAAAGCTGGTTCCTCCAAACACAACGCGTCGTGTTTGGAGGAAGAAGAATACTGAGTTGCATCCATAGAACACCATACCTACTGTTAAGCATGGGAGTGGAAAGATCATGCTTTGGGGCTGTTTTTCTGCTAAGGGGATAGGACGATTGATCCGTGTTAAGGAAAGAATGAATGGGGCCATGTATCGTGAGATTTTGAGCCAAAACCTCCTTCCATCAGTGAGAGCTTTGAATGGTTGACCAAATACTTATTTACCACCTTAATTTACAAATCAATTCTTAAAAAAATCCTACAATGTGAATTCCTGGATTTTTTTTTTCACATTCTGTCTCTCACAGTCGAAGTGTACCTATTGTTGCGATCCGTGACTCGAATCTTCACATATTGTTTGTTTTTCCATCTTTGTTCTCATTCTCCGTTTGATCCGTTTATTTCCCGTTTAGTCCATCACCACGGTTACTTATTAGTTTCAGCTGTTACACCTTGTTCCTGCACACCTGTTCTCTGTTAATCACCTTCCCTTTATAAGACAGCCTCTTTGGTTTATTCTGTCTGGGACTCTAGTTTGCTATACGTCTGTTTTGATCGTTTGCTTTCACGCAATTCCTACTATTTTCGCGAGCTCTCACGCTATGCACCTAGTTATTAGCTCACATGCTAAATGTTTTATTTACTCCTTTTTGTGTGCCAACGTGCCAGTTTAATTTCCTATTTCGTATCTCCTAGTTCTCATACTAGCGTCTTTGGTTTGGCTTTTGTTAGCGCCAGTGTTTTTGTTATAGCTCTCCTTCTGTTATTTAGAACAACTTGGTTATATCTTACCTTTGTTGTGTTCTTCGTTTTTGACGCATCCTCGAGGGAATTGAACCCGGCCGCACAATGCCGAACAGGCGTAACACCTATGATGAAATTTACAGACCTCTGTCATCATTTTAAGTGGGAGAACTTGCACAATCGGTGGCTGACTAAATACTTTTTTGCCCCACTGTATATAGCATTGGTGTCAAACTCTGGCCCGCGGGCCAAATTTGGCCCGCCGCGTAATTTCACTTGGCCCTTGAGGCAATATCAAATTAACATTAGAGCTGGCCAGCCGCTGTAAAACCGCATTCACCGCTAATACTCTTACTTGCCAACCCTCCCGATTTTCCCGGGAGACTCCCGAAGTTCATCCGGGACAACAATATTTGGGGTGGGCTTTAAAGGCACTGCCTTTGGCGTTCTCTACAACCTGTCTCCACGTCCGCTTTTCCTCCATACAAACAGCGTGCCGGCCCAGTCACATAATATATGCGGCTTATAAACACACAAGTGAATGCAAGGCAAACTTTGTCAACAGGTCACACCGAGGGTGGCCGTATAAAAAACTTTAACGCTGTTACAAATATGCGCCACACTGTGAACCCACACCAAACAAGAATGACACATTTCGGGAGAACATCCGCACCGTAACACAACAGAACAAATACCCAGAACGCCTTGCAGCACTAACTCTTCCGGGACGCTACAACATAGACCCCCCCGCTATCACCAAACCCCGTCCACCTCAACCCTACTGCCGAAAAGAGGCATTCAATTTTTATTTAAATTTTATTTAATATGCCATTGATATTTTTTAATTATTATTATTATTTGAAACTCGATTTTGCATGTCACTATGAAGTTATATCGTCAGGCTTTCCCCTGACAGTTTGTCTATGTTTTAGTTGTTTCCTCTGCATTTGTCTGTTTCCTCTGTCTTTAGTATTTCCTGTCCTTCGTTCCTGTCTAGTGCTCTTATTTTGTCAGCTTCCTGTGTTGTTCCCCGAGTGCTGTGTTCCTCCTCAGCTGCGGCCGATTGGCACCTGGCCACACCTGTCGCTAATCAGCCTGCTCCTATTTGCACCTGCTTTGTGTTGTGTCAGTTGCTGAAACATTGTATTGTCGTTGCCACATGTCGCTCTTGTCGTGTCGTTTTGTTACAGCTACTACCTGTCGTGCTACATTTTGTCCTGGTCGTCGTAGCGGTAAGCGGTTTCTGTTAGCATTAGCCATTTCAAGTTTTTCCTGTTTGCTACCCGCTAGCTTCCACGCTAGGTCATTTTTTTTTTGTTTCTTGCTAGCTTCTATGCCAAAGACCCTTAGTTTGTTATTCCGCCCATGTGCGCGCTTTTTGTTTGCACCCTTTGTTTGTTCTAGTTCTAGTATTTGAAATTAAAACCATGTTTTTCCCATTCAATGCCTGCCTCCTTCTCTGCATCCTGGGGTTCGACATCAAATAACTCTGACATATATAAGCCTTGCTTGTTCAATATTCAATGCAAAACTTGTTTGGGTCCCTCCATCCATCCATCCATTTTCTACCGCTTATTCCCTTCCTATCCCTGGCGCCTATCTCAGCTACATTCGGGCGGAAGGCAGGGTACACCCTGGACAAGTCGCCACGTCATCGCAGGGCCAACACATATAGACAGACAACATTCACACTCACATTCACACACTAGGGCCAATTTAGTGTTGCCAATCAACCTATCCCCAGGTGCATGTCTTTGGAAGCCGGAGTACCTGGAGGAAACCCACGCATTCACGGGGAGAACATGCAAACTCCACACAGAAAGATCCTCAGCCTGGAATTGAACCCAGGACTGCAGGACCTTTTTTATTGTGAGGCAGATGCACTAACCCCTCTTCCACCGTTTGGGTCCCTATTAAAAGGTTAATTTGTTCAACCTCGGTTTTAAATTTTGGCCCACTCTGTATTTGAGTTTGACACCCCTGGTATATAGTGTCGTGACATGGCCTAAAAATATCGAGATAATAATAAAAGGCCATATCGCCTGGCCCTAACCGGAACTGAACAACATCAAAAGCCGACTGCAGGAGCTCAAAAGATTTGCGCTGGCAAAGAGACGGACAAACAAACACACACTCCATTATTATCGTTAATAATTCAGCATTGTTTGAGGTCTGCTCTCCACTAAGTGCATCATGTCTAATTTTGGACTTATGCACAAGACGAAATGCTCAATTATGAGATGTGCACTTTTTGAGCAGGAAATGTTGTCGTGCTATGCGGGACGTGAAGCCTCGGCGTCGGACGCGAGGAACATTTATTATGTACTGACTCTAGGACAGGTGAACACATGCTGACTTTGGAGAAAGAAATTCCGAATGATGCTGTTGTGTGTGTGTTTGGGGGTGAGGGGGGGGGGGGTTGCTTCCTATTGATGTGAGCACGCTCACTGCAAGGGTTGCTATGGCAGCTTGCGGATGGAGAGAGTGAGAACAAATGGGGGTGTGTGTTCCTGCTCATGGTGCTGGTATGGCGCAGGGGCGCTAATTGAGTGCACTGGCAAACATAGAGGAGGGGATCGGGGATGGAGCCTCCTCAACAATGGGAGGATTGTGAGCCGGTTGTGTACACGGCGCAGGATAGCTTAGCTGCACGGAGCCAAACCCCTGCGCACACCTGCGCCCTTCCGTCTCCCTCACTCGGGTGCAGCGAAGAAGCGAATGTGTGAGCGCGGCTGACAGAACGAGCCCATGAATCAGTGCTGCCTGCTCTCACACTCATCCCTCAAATGTGTGTGTGTGTGTGTGTGTGGTGCCGCATTGTGTGAGTTGTGGTGGACCTTGCCTTGCAACAAATTCAGTCTGACAGCACGAACTGGATGCACTAGCCCACACCCCCTCCCCCATGTGAGCTGAATCCTGCATCATACAGTTCATTATATTATATAACACCCACCCCCACCCACCCACCTCTCTCTGGCACCCTGATTGTCGAAGGAGTGTCACACGGGGCTGGAAGTTTAGCCTTTGCCCCTTTCTGAGAAAGCTGCATGACATGTCCACCAATGCCATGCGTGCATTAGCGTGAGCTAACATGCCAATCCATTTACAAATCCTCTCTAGCGTCAGCATAGTGCTCCATTGCCGTAGCAACAGGGGTTGGCAAAATGCCCCGAAATATCCAACGGCGCGCTCAAGTCGGACCCAAATACAGCGGGGCAAAAAAAGTATTTAGTCAGCCCCCGATTGTGCAAGTTTTCCCACTTAAAATGATGACAGAGGTCTGTAATTTTCATCATGAGCGACAGAATGTGGAAAAAAAAAATCTAGGAATTTAAAAGAATTTATTCGTAAATTATGGTGGAAAATAAGTACTTGGTCAACCATTCAAAGCTCTCACTGATGGAAGGACGTTTTGGCTCAAAATCTCATGATACATGGCCCCATTCATTCTTTCCTTAACACGGATCAATCGTCCTGTCCCCTTAGCAGAAAAACAGCCCCAAAGCATGATGTTTCCACCCCCATGCTTCACAGTAGGTATGGTGTTCTTGGGATGCAACTCAGTATTCTTCCTCCAAACACGACGAGTTGATTTTATACCAAAAAGTTCTATTTTGGTTTCATCTGACCACATGACATTCTCCCAATCCTCTGCTGTATCATCCATGTGCTCTCTGGCAAACTTCAGACGTGCCTGGACATGCACTGGCTTAAGCAGGGGGACACGTCTGGCACTGCAGGATTTGGTTCCCTGTCGGCGTAGCGTGTTACTGATGGTAACCTTTGTTACTTTGGTCCCAGCTCTCTGCAGGTCATTTACCAGGTCCCCCCGTGTGGTTCTGGGATTTTTGCTCACCGTTCTCATGATCATTTTGACCCCACGGGATGAGATCTTGCGTGGAGCCCCAGATCGAGGGAGATTATCAGTGGTCTTGTATGTCTTCCATTTTCTGATAATTGCTCCCACAGTTGATTTTTTTCACACCAAGCTGCTTGCCTATTGTAGATTCACTCTTCCCAGTCTGGTGCGGGTCTACAATTCTTTTCCTGGTGTCCTTCGACAGCTTTTTGGTCTTGGCCAGAGTGGAGTTTAGAGTATGACTGTGTGAGGCTGTGGAGAGGTGTCTTTTAGACAGATAACGAGTTCACACAAGTGCCATTAATACAGGTAACGAGTTGAGGACAGAAGAGCTTCTTAAAGAAGAAGTTACACTGTTATGCTGATGACACCCAACTCTACGTGGCCCTAAAGCTGACCAATACGCCGGATTGTAGTCAGCTGGAGGCGTGTCTTAATGAAATTAAACAATGGATGTCCGCTAACTTTTTGCAACTCAACGCCAAAAAAACGGAAATGCTGATTATCGGTCCTGCTAGACACCGACCTCTATTTAATAATACAACTTTAACATTTGACAACCAAACAATTGAACAAGGCGACACGGTAAAGAATCTGGGTATTATCTTCGACCCAACTCTCTCCTTTGAGTCACACATTAAAAGCGTTACTAAAACGGCCTTCTTTCATCTCCGTAATATCGCTAAAAATTCGCTCCATTCTGTCCACTAAAGACGCTGAGATCATTATCCATGCGTTTGTTACGTCTTGCCTCGACTACTGTGTAACGTATTATTTTCAGGTCTCCCCATGTCGGAATGAAACTGGACTCACTGGTGACGGTGGCAGAGAAGAGGACTGTGGACAAACTAGTGAGCATCCTGGATGATGCCAGTCACCCTCTGCATAGCGTTATCAGTAGCCAGAGGAGCCTGTTCAGTGCTAGACTGCTTCATCCCAAGTACAGGACTAATAGACTCAAGAACTCCTTTGTCCCACACGCCATTAGACTGTACAACTCCTCTCTGGGATGGGGGACGGGGGGTAGTAGGATGACAGGGGATGCAAAACAATAACAGTGCAATACGTTTTCATAACATGGTCACTACTTTTCCTGAAGGAACTCTCCTGAAGGAATCAATAAAGTACTATCTATCTATCTATCTATGTCTAGCATTAAAAGATTACAGTTGGTACAAAATGCGGCTGCTAGACTTTTGACAAGAACAAGAAAGTTTGATCATATTACGCCTGTACTGGCTCACCTGCACTGGCTTCCTGTGCACTTAAGATGTGACTTTAAGGTTTTACTACTTACGTATAAAATACTACACGGTCTAGCTCCATCCTATCTTGCCGATTGTATTGTACCATATGTCCCGGCAAGAAATCTGCGTTCAAAGGACTCCGGCTTATTAGTGATTCCCAGAGCCCAAAAAAAGTCTGCGGGCTATAGAGCGTTTTCCGTTCGGGCTCCAGTACTCTGGAATGCCCTCCCGGTAAAAGGTCAAGATGCCACCTCAGTAGAAGCATTTAGGTCTCCCCTTAAAACTCATTTGTATACTCTAGCCTTTAAATAGACTCCCTTTTTAGACCAGTTGATCTGCCGTTTCTTTTCTTTTCCTCCTATGTCCCACTCTCCCTTGTGGAGGGGGCCCGGTCCGATCCGGTGGCCATGTACTGCTTGCCTGTGTATCGGCTGGGGACATCTCTGCTCTGCTGATCCGCCTCCACTTGGGATGTTTTCCTGCTGGCTCCGCTGTGAACGGGACTCTCGCTGCTGTGTTGGATCCGCTTTGGACTGGACTCTCGCGACTGTGTTGGATCCATTATGGATTGAACTTTCACAGTATCATGTTAGACCCGCTCGACATCCATTGCTTTCCTCCTCTCCAAGGTTCTCATAGTCATCATTGTCACTGACGTCCCACTGGGTGTGAGTTTTCCTTGCCCTTATGTGGGCCTACCGAGGATGTCGTAGTGGTTTGTGCAGCCTTTTGAGACACTAGTGATTTAGGGCTATATAAGTAAACATTGATTGAAGTGACCAAATACTTATTTTCCACCATAATTTACAAAGAAATTCTTTAAAATTCCTACAATGTGAATTCCTGGATTTTTTCCCCACATTCTGTCTCTCACAGTTGAAGTGTACCTATGATGAAAATTACAGACCTCTGTCATCATTTTAAGTGGGAGAACTTGCACAATCGGTGGCTGACTAAATACTTTTTTGCCCCACTATATGCTGACTTGTCTTTTTTTTTTTTTTTAGGACACCTGCATTGTGGGTGTGCGTTGGAATGTGTGTGTGTGAGCGGAGGTAACGCCAGCCCTTCCCTTAAAGCACCATCCATATTCAAGATAGGGTGTCCTATATTTTTAATTGGTGCGCGTATCGCCGCCGTCAGCCAATGAGCATCTCTGCTGCGCATCAGCTGCTACCGAGGGGCATTTGTCGACGTCACGCATTTTTTTCCTCCGTCTCCTTTTTTTTTTTTCAAGCCCCCCCCCCCCCCCCCTCTCCCACAAACCCTTCCTTGTGTGTGTTTTTTTTCTCTCCCCTGTTCCAGCACCAGAGCGTCTTTCCCTCCGTCCTTCTGCCTGCGCTCTCCCTCTTTCTGCCGCCCACTCCTTCCCAGCCATTGATCCGACCACTCGCCGGCTCCTTCGCCTCATTGCATCGGCCCCCCTGCGCTTTTCTGTAGGGTTTTTATTCTCTCCCCCCCCCCCTCCTCGGAGATAAACCCTAAACATTTTGGGACACCCAAAGAAGCCCACCATGGCGAGCACTGAGGATAAACCAGCCAACAAGGAGAATGCGTCCAGCTGGAAGGACTCCTTCTACAACCCAAGGACGGGCGAGGTGTTGGGTCGTACGGCCGGCAGCTGGGGTAAGGACCCCTCCTCTCACTTACATGCATCAAAATGTCAGTCGTATATGTGCTTTTATGGCCATCGGGCCTGTGCCGTTATGTTCATATAATGCAGCAAATGAGTCATTAAACCCAAGAATGTGCATGGATGGCCAGATTATAGTGGTGATGATGATGATGCGGACAACCTCATCTCCCACCAGGAGTGGGCCTCAGCATCCCTTTGCGGCATGATCACTTTTATGTAAGAGGCATAGTAACACAGCAGCCGGCTCCTATAGGCTACGGCGCGAGGAGGGGGCCGCCGTGCAGACCGGGCCCCTGCGCTGCTGTGCAGTGGGATGCTCCATTGCAGTCGCATGGTCGCCCACATTAGCATGCCTGTCAAGGTCAAATGGGATTCCCTCTCTTCTTTTTCTCCCCCTCCTCTTCTCCGGGCACTAAGCATTGTGGGATACTGTTAGGGAGGATTGACAGAAAGGGGGGGGGGGGTGATGCACAGCGACAAGTCAGGGGCATCCGTGGACCATTTTGAGGCGACAGTAGAGGAACGGACGCTTCAGCTTCGGCCTCCTAACGATGAAGATGCATCAATCAATCATCCATCCCATCCATTTTCTACCGCTTATTCCCTTTTGGGGTCACGGGGGGGCGCTGGCGCCTATCTCAGCTACAATCGGGCGGAAGGCGGCGTACACCCTGGACAAGTCGTCATCTCATCGCAGGGCCAACACAGACAGACAGACAACATTCACACTCACATTCACACACTAGGGCCAATTTAGTGTTGCCAATCAACCTATCCCCAGGTGCATGTCTTTGGAAGTGGGAGGGAACCGGAGTACCCGGAGGGAACCCACGCATTCATGGGAGAACATGCAAACTCCACACAGAAAGATTCCGAGCCTGGGATTGAACCCAGGACTGCAGGACCTTCGTATTGTGAGGCAGACGCACTAACCCCTCTTCCACCGTGAAGCCCATCAATTAATGTTTGTTTATATAGCCCTGAATCACAATCTCAAAGGGCTGCACAAGCCACCACGACATCCGCGGTACAGAGCCCACATAAGGACAAGGAAAAACTCACCCCAGTGGTACGTCGGTGACAGTGACTATTAGACACCTGGGAGAGGACCGCATATGCGGGCAACTCCCCCCCAACCCCCAGGGGAGACCGAAAGCAATGGATGTCGAGCGGGTCTAACAGGATATGAAAGTCCAGTCCATAGTGGATCCGACATAACAGTGAGAGTCCAGTCCATAGTGCAGGGGTAGGGAACCTATGGCTCTAGAGCCAGATGTGGATCTTTTGATGACTGCATCTGGCTCTCAGATAAATCTTGCTGACGTTGCTTAACACAGGGCGGTATAGCTCGGTTGGTAGAGCGGCCGTGCCAGCAACTTAAGGGTTGCAGGTTCGATCCCCGCTTCTGCCATCCTAGTCACTGCCGTTGTGTCCTTGGGCAAGACACTTTACCCACCTGCTCCCAATGCCACCCACACTGGTTTAAATATGTAACTTAGATATTGGGTTTCACTATGTAAAGCGCTTTGAGTCACTAGAGAAAAGCGCTATATAAATATAATTCACTTCACACGATAAGTGGTAATCACAGTGTTAAAAATAACGTTGAAAATATAAAACGTTCTCATGCATTTGAATCCATCCATCCGTTTCTATCGCACCTGTTCAAGTAGTTGTATTAACAGTCAAAAGTATTTTATTTATTATTGGTTAGCTTCAGAATAGAATAACAATGTTATTGAAAAGAATAAGAGATGCACGCATTTGTTTGTTGTAATCAGGGAAAGTCCAAAAGAGGTGTAGAATTCTCTTATTTCTCCTCATTGAGCTAAATTGAATTCTGTCTCTGTTTAATTCCTTGCTTCTTGTCTGTTAAATAGATGTCATCAGTGTTTGAACCTGACAGTTGTATTCAGTGTTAAAAATATTATATGGCTCTCACGGAAATACATTTTAAAATATTTGGCTCTCTCAGTCAAAAAGGTTCCCGACCCCTGCCATAGTGGATCCAATATAGTAGCGAGAGTCCCGTCCATAGTGGAGCCAGCAGGAGACCATCCCAAGCTTGGACGGATCAGCAGCGCAGAGATGTCCCCAACCGATGCACAGGCAAGCGGTCCATCCTGGGTCCCGACTCTGGATGAGCGGTCCATCCTGGGTCCCGACTCTGGACAGCCAGCGCTTCATCCATGGCCACCGGACCTGTGTCCCCCATTCCACAAGGGAGAGGGGGGAGAGGAGGAAAAGAAAATAAACGGCAGATCAACTGGTCTAAAAAGGGGGTCTATTTAAAGGCTAGAGTATACAAATGAGTTTTAAGTTGGGACTTAAATCATGCATCCAAAATGAGAAATTGACTGTCCAGATGTGTGTGTGTGGCGGGTAATAATCAATTCTACATTACCCCTCTCCTTTTCTTTGTCCAACCCCCAACCCCAGCCCTCATCTTGCTGTTCTATCTGGTGTTCTACTGTTTCCTGGCGGGCATGTTCGCCCTGACCATGTGGGTGATGCTGCTCACGCTGGATGAGCACGTGCCCAGGTACAGAGACCGCGTTCCCTATCCAGGTTAGTGTCTCCTCGTCCTCATGTTCACTAACCATGAAGCTTTCAGCTAATTGCCGCAGCTTGTCTCCAGACAGAGTAAATTTAGTCCTTCTGTCTGTATCGACCAGGTCGGCGTGTCTGCCATCTCCAGGATTCAAGGGATTTTATATTGTTTTACCGGCGCACTTCACATGAGCTCCTTCCTCCTCACGCTGTCTTCTTACAGGGCTGGTGATCCTTCCGAACTCGCCGGACATCACTTTCAGCAGAGGCGACCCATTGAAGTACGCGGGCTACGTGAAACACCTGGAGACCTTCCTGCAAAGTGAGAGCACTTACTGTACCGAACAAAAATAGGGGCGCGACTTTTGTTTTTGCGCCCATTTTTCATGAGTTCAACTGAAAGATGGCCAACTTCGACTATATACACAAAAGACCTGTTCCTCTCAAAAATTATACACAAATCTGCACTGCAAAAACTAAAATCTATCCATCCATCTATCCATTTTCTACTGCTTGTACCGTTCAGGGTCGCGGGGGACCGCCTGAGCCTATCTTAGCTGCATACGGGCGGAAGGCATTGTACTCGAAGGGTAGTAGGAAGCCGGAGTACCCACGCCGTCACGGAGAGAACATGCAAACTCCATAGAGAAAGATCCCGAGCCCGGGATTGAACCCAGAACAAATCAGGACCTTAGTTTTGTGAGGCACATGCAGTAACCCCTGTTCCACCGTGCTGCCCAACGAAAATCTCGTGCTGCCCAACGAAAATCTAAGTACGATTGATTTAGGTATATTTGCTTATTTTCTGTCTGATAAGATAATTCTTCTCACTAAGCGGATAGTATGATAATGTTTTACTTGTTTTAAGTGTTTTGGTCCTAAATGATCTCAGTTAGATATTACAGCTTGTTGCTGAGATTTAATGACATATATTGAGTAAAACATGCTTGAAACTAGAATATCAATTGTTGCAAAGCTGTGTCATCAACACTCACAAGTATAAAACTACTTTTTTAAAGAAATAATTTCTTATTTTAAGCATGAAATAAAAAAAATCATGACTTTGACACAATTGTGTCTCATATTAAAACAGATGACAGCTAAATGGACTTTGCTGTTTTATTTTCAATGAAACAATAGAAAATACGTACTCAAATAGTAGTACAGTTGTTATTACTGAGAATATGCTTATTTTATGGTATTTTTGGGTTCACTGAGGTTAGCTCATTTTACTTGTTTTGGAAAGTCTTGACAAGCGTGTTCTATTGGCCAATAATTTTGCTTAGTTCAAATAAAATACCCCTATTTTTTGTATTTATTTTTCTTGTTTTTGAACACTGTTTTTGCATTGTGTCTTAATCTGTGTTAGTGAGCATTTCTTCTTTGCCAAGATAATCCATCCTACCTCACAGGTGTGGCATATCGAGATGCTGATTAAACAGCATGATTATTGCACAGGTGTGCCCACAGTTAGAGGCCTCACTAAAATGTGCAGTTTTGCTTTCTTTGGGTCTGGGGGGGCAGAAAAGCAGTCAGTATCTGGTGTGACCACCATTTTTTTCCCACGCAGTGCAACACATATCATTGGCATAAGGTTGATCAGGTTGTTGATTGTGGCCTGTGAAATGTTGCTCCACTCCTCTTCGATGGCTGTGCCAAGTTCATAGATCTTGGCAGGAAGTGGATCCACCCTTCCACAGCATCCCAAACATGCTCAATGGTTGCCATGTCCGCTGAGTATGCTGGGAAGTTTTCAGTTTCCAGGAATTGTGTACAGATCCTTGCAACATGGGGCCATGTGTTGTCATGCACCGACTTGAAGTGATGGTCTCGGGTAAATGGCACAGCAATGGGCCTCAGGATCTCGTCACGGTGTTTGTGTATTCAAAATGCCATCAATAAAATACACTTGCGTTGGTTGTCCATAACATACACCTACCCATACCATAACCCCAACCCCTCCCTGGGCCACCCGGTTCACAACATTGACATCAGCAAACCGCTGTCCCACACATGCTGTCTGCAATCTGCCCTGAACAGTCAAAACCGGGAATCATCCATGAAGAAAACACCTCTCCAAAATGCCAGACACCATCGAATGTGAGCATTTGCCCACTCAAATCGGTTACAACAACCAACTGCAGTCAGGTGGAGACCCCGATGAGGATGGCGAGCATGCAGATTGACTTGCCTGAGATGGTTTCTCGCAGTTTGTACAGAAATGTGTTGGTTATGCAGGCCAATTGTTGCAGCAGCTGTCCGGGTGGCTGGTCTCAGACGATCATGTAGGTGCACCTGCTGGATGTGGAGGTCTGCGGTTTTGAGGCTGGTTGGATGTACTGCCAATTTCTCAGAAGCGCCTTTGGAGACGACTTATGGTAGGGAAATCAACATTCAATTCGTGGGCAACAGCTCTGGTGGACATTGCTGCAGTCAGCAGAACTTGCGACATCTGTGGCATTGTGCGGTGTGATAAAACTGCACATTTCAGAGTGGCCTTTTGTGGGCAGCATAAGGCACAGCTGTGCAATACTCGATATGCCACACCTGTGAGGCGGGATGGATTGTCTTGGCAGAGAAGAAATGCTCACTAACAAAGATTTGTGTACAATTTTTGAGAGGAATAGATTTTTTGTATATATAGTAAACGTTTCAGATCTTTGAGTTCAACTCGTGAAAAATGGGAGCAAAAACAAAAGTGTTGTCTTTATGTTTTTGTTGAGTGTAATTCACATTCCATGTACTGAGAACCCAAACTTGATGTTGGGTTGTATTAAAAAAAATAATTTACACCAGGGGTGTTACAACTTTTTCACCTCAGGGCCCAACTTTTCCAATACAGAGATCTTGTCATTAAGACATAGAAAAAGTAACAAAAATGACAACGCTAACCCCTTACATTCATCTGAAGCAACAATAATGTAACAATAATAATAATATTCCTGTGTCACATTTTTATAAGCCTTAATCCCGGATTGATGAACACGCGTTGAGAGACGTTAACGTTTGAAAAATAGATCTTGGTTGAAGATTTCAGTCTGCGTGTATGAGCAAATTCAACAATACCATACAATTTAGGTGGAAATAATCGCGATATGAAATGTTCATATCGTTACATCCTTAATCTGAAGCAACAAACACATATTAGTATATGGCGCTCTAAAT
>NC_084624.1:13434984-13559984 GCF_033978795.1 Nerophis ophidion | reverse complement strand
AGCGCTTTACATAGTGAAACCCAATATCGAAGTAACATTTAAACCAGTGTGGTTGGCACTGGGAGCAGGTGGGTAAAGTGTCTTGCCCAGGGACACAACGGCAGTGACTAGGATGGCGGAAGCGGGAATTGAACCTGCAACCCTCAAGTTGCTGGCACGGCCGCTCTACCAACCGAGCTATGCCGCCCCATATTGCGAAAGAAGGGACTCATAAAGAATATATGTATAATGTATTTATATTATTCATATATTATATGTATAATATATTATTTATTATTATTATTGTGTGCGAACTGTGGTTCTGAATTTCCCCCCAGGGATCAATAAAGTACTTTCTATTCTATTCTATTTTAAATGACGTATATACGTCCATATATATATGCATACATATATGTATATACGTAAATGTATACATATATACATACATTTAGTTACACTGTATTTATTTTAGCACTGCGTAACTGTGTAAATGTATCTGTCTTTATGAGTCAATGAAATTCAAGTATTTCTTATATATATATATATATATATATGTAGGTGTGGGACAAATCACAAGACTACTTCATCTCTACAGAATTGTTTCATGAGGAGTTCCCTCAATCATCAGGAGATTTTCTGATGATTGAGGGAACCCCTCATGAAACAGTTCTGTAGAGATGAAGTAGTCTTGAGATTTTTCCCACACCTACATATTGCGCTCTACCATGGTATCGAGCACTATTCTCTGGATAATCCAATCAAGACATATAATATACATATATATATATATATATTTAAGAAATACTTGAATTTCAGTGTTCATTCATTTACACATACATATATACACACACATAACACTCCTCTACTCATTGTTGTATTTCAAAGGGCAATGCTTTGCAGCCAGTAGCACAGCCTTTGAAGGAGCATAGGTATGGGCAGTGTAATATTCTGGGTTAAAGTCAATAACCGGGCGAGTAGATGAAGTTACGTCTCTTTACTTCATACTTCAGAACCGACTCCCACACTTAAACAGGTAAACCGTCGGCCGACCAAAAAGCAGCCACAGAACACTATACCCAACATTCACCAGGAGATGGCACCAAACAACTTAGATCACTCTATTATAGGCAGCATCTGTGAAATGTAATTTGCAGGAAAGGAGTGAGTTTAGGGTTGAATTGTCCATCCTCGTTCTATTCTCCGTCACTCGTCGTCGCCATGACTGTCTCTTCTTCGTTCTTTTGCTTCGTCTCCTTCTTGTTGTGTGTGTGCAGTCGTGCACTCGCCAAAAGCCGTAGATGTTATAAGGCAGGGGTCGCGAACCTACTTGACTGAGAGAGCCATGAAAGCCAAATATTTCAAAATATATTTCCTTGAGAGCCATATCATATTTTTTAACACTGAATACAACTAAATGCGTGCATTTTTAAGTAAGACCAACATTTTTAGATTATAATAAGTCTCGTATTCTTTTTAATAACATTGTTGTTCTGAAGCTAACCAATAATAAATAAAATTGTCATGTCTGTTGATCATGTTTTTGTTTGGCCATGTGCTGTTTGTCCTTTGGACTCTAAGTTCCTGTTTTTTTCCACTCCCTTGTCTGGTTTCCTTGGTTACTCATTTTGTCCACCTGTCCCTGGTGGACAAAATGCCCGCTCACCTGCTTCCCGAGCACTAATCAGAGGCAGTATTTAAGCTAGTCTTTGCCAGTCAGTCGCCCTGTGCTTACTTGTTTCATGCCTTGCCATAGTTTCGTGCTTCATGCCATGCCAGGTAAGTTTTGTTTATGTTCATAGTCTGTTTATGCGTTAGCTTTGTTCCTTAGCTCATGTTGTGCCTCCACTGTGAGCGATTTTTGTTTGTATCTTTTTTTAGTTTAAATTAAATCATGTTTTTACCTAAATACCATGACCCAAGTAGTCCGTCTGCCTTCCTGGGGGAACGACCCTGCAGCAAGTTGCGACCCCCCAATCGTGACATACAATACTTCTTACCATTAATACGACTTCTTGAACAGGTGCGGTAGAAAACGGAAGGATGGATGGATTTAAATGCATGAGAATATTTTATATTTTGCACGTTATTCTTAGCTCTGTGATTACCAGCGAAATTATTCATAATTATCGCATTAAGCAATGTCAGCTAAGATTTATCTGAGAGCCAGATGCAGTCATCAAAAGAGCCACATCTGGCTCTAGAGCCATAGGTTCCCTACCCCTGTTATAAGGTGACTGGGCCGGCACGCTGATTGTATGAAGAACGACAGGCTGTCCTCACTCAGGTCCGTACGGACCTGGAGGGCGCGTGCCTAAAGTCCGGCTGGAAATCGGGAAAAATTCGGGGGAATGGTTGTCCCAGGAGATTCTCGGTAGAGGCACTGAAATTCTGGAGTCTCCCGGAAAATTCGGGAGGGTTGGCAAGTATGCGTTACGTGAACGATTGCTCAATAAACGAGTGCTGCGATAACTGTGTCCAAGTGCGGTTATTTCGTGTTCCATGTTCCTTGTGTTTGCCTCCTTCTCACAGAGGGTTACAATGACACCGAGCAGGAGAAGAATCATGACTGCCCTCAAGGCGAGCACTTCCTGCAGGACAACAGCGAGGAAATGGAAAAGAAAGTGTGCCGCTTTAAGAGAAGCTACCTGAGCCTCTGCTCCGGCCTGTCCGACACCAGCTTCGGCTACTCTGAGGGGAACCCCTGTGTGCTGCTTAAACTGAACAGGGTAACTAACAACCTTGGAACCTGACTTCCCGTTGGCTTCTCCTTCTGATACAAGTCTTTGCTCACCTTCCAGATCATCGGTCTGAAGCCCGAAGGGGATCCTTACATCAACTGCACTGTCAAAGTAAACCAATTCCCTCCAAACTAGACATGTTGCTCGCACAGTATGTCTATTTTTTTTTTTTGTCTTCTCATTTCTCGTTCGACAGAACAGTGTGAACACTTGGTTCGGTTGATCTTGATTTCATTGTCCCCCTCCTTCTGTCTGTCTGTTTTTGTTTCTTATTGACTTTTCTTCTGCATGCTGTCAGTGGCGACTTTAGGGTAAGACGGTATCATCAGGATTAGACCATTCTGGGTGTGTATGTAGCCAGGTTATGGTGACCCGTTCCCAAATAAACCAACCAAAAAACCCCAACCCCGTGCCATTGTCAAGCCATTGACTGTAACGCCCATACTGTGTGCCGCCAGTGTTCTACAGAAAGTGACCTCATGCTTTCCACTTCATACCCCACACTAACCACGGAGGGTCATCGCTTATTAATGAGCTTATTTCTGTACTATTTGTGGTGCATGAATCCGCTGACAGATTGTCGTCTCTGCAGAAAGAAAACGCCGTTCAGATGCAGTATTTCCCCAGGAACGGCCGCATCGACAAGATGTACTTCCCCTACTACGGAAAGAAAGCCCACGTGAGTATTTCCCTCAAGGTTTCGGATGATCTCCGTTCTTACCGAACTCTCGCCTTCTCAGATGAACTACGTGCAGCCCCTGGTTGCCGTCAAGCTGCTGCTCTCCAAGGAAAACTACAACAAGGAGCTGACGGTGGAGTGCAGGGTGGACGGCTGCGACCTGCGCAACAACGACGATAGGGATAAGTTCCTGGGCCGCGTCACCTTCAGGGTCAAGGTGGTGGACTAAGAGAGGGAACAGGCCGGTCAAAAGGAACCCCCGAAGCAGAGGCGGCCCACATTTGAGCAAAGGAAGGAAGTGTCAAATCCCTCTCAAGACAGCATTCGGGGATAAGGCAGATTAGTTTGGGCCGTAGTAGGAGACGTCGAATGTTGCTTTGATGACATCAATGACCCTTCTTTCCTTCGAGATTCCTTGCTGACCTCCGCTAGGGAACAAGCCACATGCAGGCTCTGCTCCTGATCCATCCCAAACCCCCCCCACCCCGGTTGCACAAGTCATATACCGTATCAACCCCGCCATGGTCTTGCTTTCCTTTTTAATGTGATTAGCTAATTTATAGCCATTGCAAGCAGGCCGACTGGAGCCGTTGTGTTACTGCCAACCTGTCCACGTGTAGTCCCCCGGAAGAACGCCGCTGTTTCCATCCCTCATCGACGGCATACGAGCGACGGTATTAGTTAGCGGCGGTCTCGGGAAGGGAGGTTCGATCTCGTTGTGTAAGTGAAGACGTAGCTCATATCCAGCACATATCACAAAGACTTGATAGGACCGTATGTTGATAATCCAGTATAGCCACTGTATCCCCCATGTACATGAAACCAAGTCCCTTTCTACATAGAAATACATAGTGATCCTTATCATATAATAGATTAGATTTTTGTGTCGTGGCCTATGTCGCCACAAGCCGGTCTCGTGCTGTCCGTCTGCATGTCTGTCCGTCTTTGTCCGTCTGCCCGTCTCCCTGTGTGCTCACCCTTCCCACTGCAATAGCCGACACGTGGGTGAGTCCTCCAGGATCAGATGAGTTGTGTCCCCCTGCAAAACGAGAAGACACATACCCAAAGTATACGTTCAACTGCGCTGAGGGGTAAAAAAAAGAAAAAAAAAAGCATTGAAAACATCCACTGTAAGTATGTACTCTCTATCTCTACGTGCTCTGTATCTATCTGGGTCTCAAAAAGATTGTTAGTTTTCTCTCTTCAGCCTGTCGATCTGATTGTCTGCCAATCTATTACTCTTCTATGTATATGTATGTATATATATATGTATATATACATATAGTGGGGCAAAAAAGTATTTAGTCAGCCACCGATTGTGCAAGTTCTCCCACTTAAAATGATGACAGAGGTCTGTAATTTTCATCAAAGGTACACTTCAACTCTGAGAGACAGAATGTAAAAAAAAATCCAGGAATTTTAAAGAATTTATCTGTAAATTATGGTGGAAAATAAGTATTTGGTCAGCAATTCAAAGCTCTCACTGATGGAAGGAGGTTTTGGCTCAAAATCTCACGATACATGGCCCCATTCATTCTTTCCTTAACACAGATCAATCGTCCTGTCCCCTTAGCAGAAAAACAGCCCCAAAGCATGATTTTTCCACCCCCATGCTTCACAGTAGGTATGGTGTTCTTGGGATGCAACTCAGTATTCTTCTTCCTCCGAACACCACGAGTTGAGTTTATACCAAAATGTTATTTTTTGGTTTCATCTGACCACATGACGGCGGTATAGCTCGGTTGGTAGAGCGGCCGTGCCAGCAACTTGAGGGTTGCAGGTTCAATTCCCGCTTCCGCCATCCTAGTCACTGCCGTTGTATCCTTGGGAAAGACACTTTACCCACCTGCTCCCAGTGCCACCCACACTGCTTTATATGTAAAAAAAAATAGATATTGGGTTTCACTTTCTGCGATGAGGTGGCGACTTGTCCAGGGTGTACCCCGCCTTCCGCCCGATTGTAGCTGAGATAGGCGCCAGCGCCCCCCGCGACCCCAAAAGGGAATAAGCGGAAGAAAATGGATGGATGGATGGATGGGTTTCACTTTGTAAAGCGCTTTGAGTCACTAGAGAAAAAGCGCTATATAAATATAATTCACTTCACAAATCACTTCATGACATTCTCCCAATCCTCTGCTTTATCCATTTTGGTATAAACTCAACTCGTCGTGTTTGGAGGAAGAAGAATACTGAGTTGCATCCCAAGAACACCATACCTACTGTGAAGCATGGGGGTGGAAACATCATGATTTGGAGCTGTTTTTCTGCTAAGGGGACAGGACGATTGATCCGTGTTAAGGAAAGAATGAATGGGGCCATGTATCGTGAGATTTTTGAGCCAAAACCTCCTTCCATCAGTGAGAGCTTTGAATGGTTGACCAAATACTTATTTTCCAACATAATTTACATATAAATTCTTTAATATTCCTACAATGTGAATTGCTGGATTTTTTTTTCACATTCTGTCTCTCACAGTTGAAGTGTACCTATGATGAAAATTACAGACCTCTGTCATCATTTTAAGTGGGAGAACTTGCACAATCGGGGGCTGACTAAATACTTTTTTGCCCCACTGTGTGTGTGTGTGTATATATATATATATATATATATATATATATATATATATATATATATATAAACACTATCCATATTTACTTAGTTCACACTGTATTTTTGTCACACACAAAACACAAATGTCTGTGGACTGTAAAGAAATAATTTAAGCAGAAGATTTCCAGGAAACGATCTTATTCAAAGCTATGTTTACGCAGTCTTTAAGGAACCCACGTTTGAAAGAACAGCGTGTAACATCTCTTCAGGGTGCCTTAAGACCTGACTAAATAAATTGTGGAATAAAAGTGATTTTGAAGAAAAAACAGAACAACAACAAAAAGGGGTATTTATTTGATGTAGTACAACCACCGGAAAGAGACACGCTAAAAAGTGCGTCCAAACTTTGATGAGTACTACAATACAAAATATACAAAAGGAAAATTGTTTTAAATTCAACAAAACGTGTCGTTTTACAAAACCCCAAAACCACGTTGTGTAAATTGTGAATAAAAACAGAATACAATGATTTGCAAATCCTTATTGCACAGACAAGACACTTAACATTCGAACTGGAAAACTACATATTTTTGCAAATTTAGCTCATTTGGAATTTGATGCCTGCGACATGTTTCAAAATAGCTGACACATGTGGCAAAAAAGACTGAGAAAGTTGAGGAATGCTCATCAAACACTTATTTGGAACATCCCACAGGTGTGCAGGCTGATTGGGAACAGGTGGGTGCCGTGATTGGGTATAAAAGCAGCTTCCATGAAATGCTCAGTCATTCACAAACAAGGATGTGAGCAAATTGTCTTAACAGTTTAAGAACAACATTTCTCAATGAGCTAGTACAGGGGTCGGGAACCTTTTGGCAGAGAGAGCCAAGAATCCGAATATTTTAAAATGTATTTCCGTAAGAGCCATATTTTTTTTTTCCAACACTGAACACACCTAAACGTGTGCATTTTTAAGTAAGACCAACATTACTAGAGTATAATAGGTCTCTTATTCTTTGGAATAACATGGATAATCTGAAGCTAACTGTGGAGGGGGCGTGGCCTGCGGGCCTGCAGCAAAACGGGGTGTGCCAGGACCGGCCTCGAAATCAGCGACAGGTGCGTAGACAACCCACCTGGGCCTTGTTATCTAATCACCCGTCGCTCTGTTATAAGCAGCAGCCAGGAGGAGAGACAGGGTTGGAACTGGAGCCAGAGTGCGAGCGAGAAGGAAAGAGAAAAAGACAATTGCTGGAAAGCAACTGAGAGACTTTTTGAAAAATAAAGAAATATCGTAACCCTGAAACAGGCTTTCATGTCGGTGCTTGGTGGTCTGAAGAACCCACAGGAGGGCAAGCCCTAAAAAAAACAATAATAAATAAAGTGCGGTAGAAAAAGGATGGATGGATGGATTCAAATGCATGAGCATGTTTAATGTTTTGAACGTTATTTTTAACACTTTGATTACAAGTGGAATTAGTCATTACTTATTGTGTTAAGCAGTGTTAGCTCAGATTTATCCGAGAGCCAGATGCAGTCATCAAAAGAGCCACATCTGGCTCTAGAGCCATAGGTTCCCTACCCCTGAGCTAGTACAAGGAATTTAGGGAATTCACCATCTACTGTCTGTAATATCATCAAAAGGTTCAGAGAATCTGGAGAAATCACTGCATGTAACATTGAATGCCCGTGACCTTGGAATCCTCAGGCGGTACCGCATTAAAAAAAACCCGACATGAGTGTGTAAAGGATATCACCACATGGGCTCAGGAACACTTCAGAAAACCACTGTCAGTAACTCAATCAAGCAATCAATCAATGTTTATTTATATAGCCCCAAATCACAAATGTCTCAAAGGACTGCAAAAATCATTACAACTACAACATCCTCGGAAGAACCCACAAAAGGGCAAGGAAAACTCACACCCAGTGGGCAGGGAGAATTCACATCCAGTGGGACGCCAGTGACAATGCTGACTATGAGAAACCTTGGAGAGGACCTCAGATGTGGGCAACCCCCCGCCCCCCCCTCTAGGGGACAACTACAGTTAATAAATCTGTAAGTGCAAGTTAAAACTGTAGTCTGCAAAGCGAAAGCCTTTTATCAACAACACCCAGAAACGCCACCGGCTTGGCTAGGCCCGAGCTCATCTAAGATGAACTGATGCAAAATGGAAAAGTGTTCACTGGTCTGACGAGTCCACATTTCCAAT
Organism: Nerophis ophidion; assembly: GCF_033978795.1. Lineage (NCBI taxonomy): Eukaryota > Metazoa > Chordata > Actinopteri > Syngnathiformes > Syngnathidae > Nerophis > Nerophis ophidion. The sequence continues at coordinate 13,551,825 of NC_084624.1, read as the reverse complement.
TGTTGTTGGAAACTGTGGACCAAAGAGGAAAAGAACCATCCGGATTGTTATAGGCGCAAAGTCCAAAAGCCAGCATCACTGGTAAGGCATGGGTCATTTACACATCAGTTAAGGCACCATTAATGCTGAAAGGTAGATACAGGTTTTGGAGCAACATATGTTGCCATCCAAGCAACGCTATCATTGACGCCCCTGCTTATTTCAGCAAGACAATGCCAAGCCACGTCTTACAACAGTGTGGCTTCGTAGTAAAAGAGTGCGGGTACTAGACTGGCCTGCCTGTAGTCTACACCTGTCTCCCATTGAAAATGTGTGGCGCAATATGAAGCGTAAAATACGACGTAAAACAAGAATGGGAAAGAATTCCACCTGAAAAGCTTCACAAATTGGTCTCCTCAGTTCCCAAACGTTTAAGGAGTGTTGTTAAAAGGAAAGGCCATGTAACACAGTGGTAAAAATGCCCCGGTGCCAACTTGTTTGCAATATGTTGCTGCCGTTAAATTCTAAATGAATGATTATTTGCAAAAAAAAAAATTCTAAGTTTCTCAGTTTGAACATTAAATATCTTGTCTTTGCAGTCTATTCAGTTGAATATAAGTTGAAAAGGATTTGTCAATCATTGTATTCTGTTTTTATTTACGAATTACACAACGTGCCAACTTTGTTGGTTTTGGGTTTTGTAATTTGAATCGGGAACAAATGTGTCAAACAAGTCTTAACACAACATAGTTGGTTAGCAGTGGCGCTAACAGCTAGCCTCGCTGTTCTTCTTTTTATTTCCCAATAGTCTGGCTCGTTGCTGCCTCTCAGAGGTCAGTTTAGGTACTACCTAAAACTTTTGGACTCGGTGTTGTGGTTTTCCATCTCCGTTTCCCAACTTTTTTCCAGTCAAAGTACATATTTTTACATCGGAAAATGTAACCACAAAACTACCAACCAAATATGTCAGAAAAAGAAGTTATGCTGAAATAATATTCCTTCTTTCAATTTGGTCAAATGCTCAATTTGGATTTTGTTTCCCTGTTCCGTTGAACACTTTGGATAAATGCTGGACATTGCTGGATACATGTGTCCATGTGCAAGTAGGGATGTGACGATATCAACATTGCACTAATTATCACAGTATCATCGAATGTGCTCCAAAGTACTAAAAGTACGCTGAAATCTAAGTTCCATCCATCCATCTTCTCCCGCTTATCCGAGGTCGGGTGGCGGGGGCAGCAGCCTAAGCAGGGAAGCCCAGACTTCCCTCTCCCCAGCCACTTCGTCTAACTCTTCCCGGGGGATCATAGTCTTCCCAACGTGTCCTGGGTCTTCCCCGTGGCCTCCTACCAGTTGGAGGTGCCCTAAACACCTCCCCAGGGAGGCGTTCGGGTGGCATCCTGACCAGATGCCCGAACCACCTCATCTGGCTCCTCTCGATGTGAAGGAGCAGCGGCTTTACTTTGAGTTCCTCCCGGATGGCAGAGCTTCTCACCCTATCTCTAAGGGAGAGCCCCGCCACCCGGGGGAGGAAACTCATTTGGGTCGCTTGTACCCGTGATCTTATCCTTTCGGTCATGACCCAAAGCTCATGACCAGAAGTGAGGATGGGAACGTAGATTGACCGGTAAATTGAGAGCTTTGCCTTCCGGCTCAGCTCCTTCTTCACCACAACGGATCGATACAGCGTCCGCATTACTGGAGACGCCGCACCGATCCGTCTGTCGATCTCACGATCCACTCTTCCCTCACTTGTGAACCAGACTCCTAGGTACTTGAACTCCTCCACTTGGGGCAGGGTCTCCTCCCCAACCCGGAGATGGCATTCCACCCTTTTCCGGGCGAGAACCATGGACTCGGACTTGGACGTGCTGATTTTCATGCCGGACGCTTCACAGCTGAAATCTAAGTTGTATTTTTAAAACCTTTATGGGTCTTTTATTCAATGATTGCATTTAAGCAAGCTCCACAAAAATGAGCATGCAGAATCAATTTTTCTACGTGTGGAAATCAATCACGGTTTTGCTGTAGTTAAACGGTCAGGAATTTTTACCGCGGTATACCATGATACGAGAGGAGCCGGTGTGCTCATCTCAACACCTCTGTGGGCACAATCGGGCCATCCGCTAATGGTGGTGGCTCAATCTCTCCCTGCCAACCATACTTGCCAACCTTGAGACCTTCGAATTCGGGAATTTGGGGGGAGGGGGTCTCCCGTAAGCGTTAGTGCTGCAAGGGATTCTGGGTATTTGTTATGTTTTGTTCATGTTGTGTTACGGTGCGGATGTTCTCCCGAAATGTGTTTGTCATTCTTGTTTGGTGTGGGTTCACAGTGTAGCATAGTTTTAAAGTCGTTTATACGGCCACCCTTAGTGTGACCCGTATGGCTGCTGACCAAGTATGCCTTGCATCCACATGTGTTTGTTTAAAATGCCGCTTATATTATGTGACGCTGTTTTGTATGGAGGAAAATCGGACGAGACGACAGGTTTTAGAGGGCGCTAAAGGCAGTGCCTTTAAGGCACGCCCCCGATATTGTTGTCCGGGTGGAAATCGGGGAGATTTTCAGGAGGGGCACTGAAATTCGGGAGTCTCCCGGAAAAATCGGGTTGGCAGCATACTTGCCAACCCTGCCGATGCCCAATAGTTTGTGTTACGAGGCCCCAAACTCCTCTGCTTCTTCCTTAGTTCTAGCCAGAAGATTCAGTTTTTGGCCTCCTCTGTCAGTCCTCAAACTCATCTGCTTCTTCCTTAGTTCTTGCCAGAAGATTCAGTTTTTGGCCTCCTCAGTCTCTGACACCTCCTTCCTTAGGCTGTCGGCACCTTGCTCCTGTTCATCCAATGTTGCGGAATGTCGCGGTTGAGAACCCGATGAAACACCTACATCCCACTTTGACAGATCAAATGGAAGTTCTCCGACCATGCACTTGTCTGCATACCTGTAAACACTTCTCCATGTTGGCGGCCTCTATATTCTCCTGCTCCAGTGAACTTTAACAGCATGATGGTGTGGCGTGGCTCTGACCGTCTGAGTGATGTTTTGACAATCTGCAATTCGACCATCAGGGACCACTCTCTGCTGGGAGTCCAGTTTCTTTTTGGTAGGGTTTGTGGTGTTCTTTCAGCTCTTGGAAACAAACGAGCAGGTCTCGCTGGACCAGGTACAGGCTTCTGTCTGCCCGACACCTCTTCCAATCTTCTATAGGAATCAGATCACGTAGCCACCTGTAGGAGTTTTCGGACAACTGCTGTATGTCTCGAAGCCCATCAAGATATGATGGAGACTTGCTTGGATGGTGTTTGAGAAGGGAAAAGTATCTTCTCCGCCGAACCATTGGTAAAGGTTTCGGATACAAGTTGGGCGTCATATAGAGGTGCAACTTATGGGGAAACTGACCAAAGACATGCACCTGGGGATAGGTTGATTGGCAACACTAAATTGACCCTAGTGTATGAATGTGAGTGTGAATGTTGTCTGTCTATCTGTGTTGGCCCTGTGATGAGGTGGCGACTTGTCCAGGGTGTACCTGCCTTCCGCCCGATTGTAGCTAAGATAGGCACCAGCGCCCCCCCCGATACCCCGGTAGAAAATGGATGGATGGATGGATAATCGGGAAACTGAGTCTGGATCAGGGAGGTCCTCTACAGATCTGACCATGCATTCATGACATGCAGCATCCTTACCAGTTCTGAGAGAACACTTTGATTTTTAGACATTCTTGATCTGTCCTTCTGCCGCCACTACGGGCTCTTCTTTGGAGTAAAGCCCGAGAAGGGGTCCCATTTCCCCCGAGACTTGCTCGACCCTCCTTGACACTACCGATGACCAACAGTGTTGCCATGCATGCTGAAGTCTAAACGCTGGCGATGTTGTCCAAGAGAGCTTCTAATTGGTCCGGTGGAAAAATTCACTCCTCCAACCATGTTCACGAGGATTGAGAACGATCTCAAAGGCAGAGACAAACAGGATTGGCTAGATTGTGGTAAAGTCCTGGTGGATGCAGCACATTTGGCGGTCTGGGGGCTACCAAGACTTTACTGCAGACAGGAATCTGGATGAAGTCCAAGGACTACTACTTAAATGCAACGGACCGATAGGCGTTTTATCTGTTGCTTGCGAGGTAGCTGGTAAATCTCTTCGCCAGGGTGGCAAAGATCTTCCCTTTCACGTTTAGGAGCTCGACGCTGCTAAAATGACTGTGAGGAGGCGTGGCCGGCAGACCTGCAGCGAGGCGGGGGCCGGCTCCGTGTAAAAGGGCAGCAGGAGGGGCAGAAAGAGCTGGAGAGCCGCTGGGGAACGACGAGCAAGAACAAGGAGGAGCGAAACACAGACGACGACGGGGACGGCTGAAAAGCGACCGGAAGAGGGAGACGCCACAGAAGAGGCAGGAGGTTAAAAAGCAACCAAAGCAGGCTGAGTGTTTATTGAAAGAATAAACAAAGTCGCAAAACTGCACGTGGTCATGTCACTCCTTGGTTGGTCCAAGGAACCCGGAGGGAAGTGGTTCTCCACAATGACCTACGGTGTGATGATGGAATTTAGATCCCTTGAGATGAGGACTGTAACAGCTCTTTGTCAGTCCGACCAGATCCCGGTGCTTAAGTACCGATGTGCAGTATTGGTATGACAGACCTGGGCAAATTTCCACGCCGGATGTTTCCAAATAATTATTTTAGACATTTAACATCAAAAGTGCAGCCGCCGTTGTGCGGGTACTGTTTACGAATCACCCTATGTCAGGGGTGGGCAACCCAAACTGTTGAAAGAACTATATTGGACCAAAAATTTAATTAAAAAATCTGTCTGGAGCAGGGGCGTCACTAGCTTTTAAAGGCCTACTGAAACCCACTACTACCGACCCCGCAGTCTGATAGTTTATATATCAATGATGAAATATTAACATTGCAACACATGCCAATACGGCCTTTTTAGTTTACTAAATTGAAATTTTAAATTTCCCGCGGAGTTTCTTGTTGAAAACGTCGCGGAATGATGACATTGGCGGCTAAAAGTCGTCTCTTTTTATTGCGCAATTAAACAGTATTCTGGACATCTGTCTTGCTGAACCTTTTGCAATTATTTCAATTAAAAACGGAGAAGTCAAAGTAGAAAGATGGAGTTGGGAAGGTTTAGCCTTTAGCCACACAAACACACGGTGATTCCTTGTTTAAAATTCCCGGAGGTGAAGGTTTACTATGGATCAAAGCGCGGTCAAGCGAACATGGTTCCCGACCACCTGTCAACCGGCAGGTTTCGGTGAGAAAATGGTGGTATAAAGTCGCCTCTTACCGGGGATCCGTTGAGCTTGCGCCGTCCATGCAGCTGCCGTCGACTTCCCTCAGAGACTGGCGTCAAGACACCCGTGGACACACCCCTTCCGACTATCAGGTACTATTTAATCTCACTAAAACACTAGCAACACAATAGAAAGATAAGGGATTTCCCAGAATTATCCTAGTAAATGTGTCTAAAAACATCTGAATCTTAATTAATGGGGAAATTGTCATTTTCTCGGTCCGAATAGCTCTTGCTGCTGGAGGCTCCCATTATAAACAATGTGAGGACGTGAGGAGCCCTCACCCTTGTGACGTCATCGTCTGCGACTTCCGGTACAGGCAAGGCTTTTCTATCAGCAATAAAAATCTATTTATTAGCGACCAAAAGTTGCAAACTTTATCGTGGATGTTCTCTACTAAATCCTTTCAGCAAAAATATGGCAATATCGCGAAATGATCAAGTATGACACATAGAATGGACCTGCTATCCCCGTTTAAATAAGAAAATCTCATTTCAGAAGGCCTTTAGCCCCCAGGAGGTCACCAACGTGGTGCCCGTGGGCACCAGGCAGTCCGTAAGGACCAGATGAGTCGCCCGCTGGCCTGTTCTAAAAATAGCTCAACAAGCAGCACTTACCAGTGAGCTGCCTCTATTTTTTAAATTGTATTTATTTACTAGCAAGCAGAGGTGGGTAGAGTAGCCAGAAATTGTACTCAAGTAAGAGTACTGTTACTTTAGAGATTTATTACTCAAGTAAAAGTAAGGAGTAGTCAGCCAAATATTGACTTGAGTAAAAGTAAAAAGTATGTTGTGAAAAAACTACTCGAATACCGAGTAACTGATGAGTAACCTGATGACGGCGACAAATAATGCACAAAAACATAAAAATAGCAATGAGCAAATTCAGAGCCAGGAATATCTCTTAAGCAACTAAAACAATAATATATATTAAATAATTGTACATTAAAATAAAATTTTAAAAATGGCACATTTAGCCACAATAACTTAACAGCACCATAGCCTCAGTAGTCATTCGTTGATTTGATTGACTTGTATTAGTGGATTGCACAGTACAGTACATATTCCCTACAATTGACCACTAAATGGTAACACCCCAATAAGTTTTTCAACTCTTATTAATTACTTAGTAAATGACCAAGTGAAGGTGATCTACCTCATATATACATACACATACACATATCATATATATATATATATATATACAGTATATAATTTATATTTATTTATTTTGCCGTTTTTGTTCACATGTTAAAGGTGTTTTAATGAATATACATGCATGTTTAACATATAGATTCCTATCTTTCATGAAGACAAGAATATAAGTTGGTGTATTTCCTGATTCTGATGACTTGCATTGATTGGAATCAGACAGTATAGTGCCGATAATGTCCACGTTTTCAAATGGAGGAGAAAAAAAAGTTCCTCTTTTCTGTCTAATACCACATGAAAGTCGTTGGTTTTTGGCATCTTATTTGTCCAGCTTCCATATTCGTTTGTATACACTTTACAAGAAATACATTGGCGGCAAACTCCGTAGCTTGCTCGCTTGTTTGCGCTGGCTTTCGGAGACTCTTATTTTGTTAGCGCAGGCGCGATGGAGCGGCGCTTTTATTGTGAAGACAGGAACTGTGGATCAGTCTTTAGGCTTTTGACGGGAAGTACGGTTGAAATAAACGGGAAGTACCGTTGAAATAAAAAGTGTCTCTTTTCCTTTACACTTTTGATTGATTGATTGATTGATTGAAACTTTTATTAGTAGATTGCACAGTACAGTACATATTCCGTACAATTGACCACGAAATGGTAACACCCCAATACGTTTTTCAACTTGTTCAAGTCAGGTCATGTGACCGCTTGGCTCTGTTTGATTGGTCCAACGTCACCAGTGACTGCATTTGATTGGTGAAACGCAGGCATGTGTAGATCCTACTTTGAAGCTCTGTCATTAACCAAAACAAACATTAATAGATCGATTAAAAAAAGTAGCGAGTAACGAGCTGAATGTAGATAAATGGAACGGAGTAAAAGTAACGTTTCTTCACTATAAATATACTCAAGTAAAAGTAAAAGTATGTTGCATAAAAACTACTCGTAGAAGTACAATTAATCCCAAAAGTTACTCAAGTAAATGTAACGGAGTAAATGTAGCGCGTTACTACCCACCTCTGGTAAAGAGTAAGTGTTTTGTTTCACTATCATTGTGGTTTAGTGTAACCGGTTCTCAAGCCGAGTGGTTAAAGCAGCTATCTTCCATTCAAAGGGAAGGGAGTTCATCGGTCAGGTCCATCCATCGGTATCTTGGAAATCTCCAGTCACAGTTTTATATCATAGTTTACCGTGAACGGTTCGCAATTAAATATGTTATTGGGGCCTGAAATCTCTCTTTCAGTGGGCCAAGGATAGCTAAGTAGTGGAAGCAGCTACCTCCCAATCAAAGGGTATGGGGTTCAAATCCCAGTCATGACCATCCACAACTAGAAAATCTCCAGCTGGATGAGGTAGTATTTTATATCATAGATTACAGAGACAGCTTCGCAATTAAGTATGTCATTGGGGCCTGAAATTTGTCTGTATGAAGTACAAGGGTAGCTGAGTAGTTCAAGCAGCTATCTACAAATCAAAGGGGTCTGGGTTCAAATCCCACCCAGGTCCATTGGTAACTATGAAAGCTCCAGCGGCAAGAGTAAACATATTATCTCATTGTTTACTGAGACAGATTCGCAAATAAATATGTCATTGGGGCCCGAAATCTATCCCTAAGACATCCAAGGATAGCTTAATGGTAAAGCAGCTAACTCCCAATCCAAGAGTGCAAGGATCAAATCCCTGCCAGGTTCACTGGTTAACTATGAAAACTCCGGCAGCAAGAGTAAATGTTTTATATTATAGCTCACTGAAACAGGTTCGCGATTAAATATGTCATTGGGGCCCGAAATATTGCCTAAAGAAGAGCAAGGATAGCTGAATGGTTAAAACTCCCAATTAAAGGGCACTGGGTTCAAATCCCAGGCAAGTTGATCGGTAACTAGGAAAGTTATTGTTTTGTATCATAGTTTACTGAGACAGATTATCAATTGAATATGTCATTGGGGCCCGAAATCCGTACTTAAGAAGACCAAGAATAGCTGAATGGTTAAAGCTCCTAACTCCCAATCAAAGGGCACTGGGTTCAAATCCCAGGCAAGTTGATTGGGAACTAGGAAAGCTATTGTTTTGTATCATAGTTTACTGAGACAGGTTATCAATTAAATATGTCATTGGGGCCCGAAATTTGCCCTTAAGAAGACCAAGAATAGCTGAATGGTTAAACAGCTAGCTCCCAATCAAAGGGTCCTGGGTTCAATCCCAGTCAGGTCGATCGGCTTGCCAAGCCAAAGAGAGGGAAAGCTGGAAAATGTGGGGGTGCACCAGTAAAGCTAAGTGGTAGCTGGTTAATTAACTTAAAGTTAAAAGGGTAAGTATGGGTAATAATAATAACAAATAGTCTATAGTCCAAAAGTCTAAGGGTAACCTCGGGGGTTATCTCCTCCTGTGTGCTGAGGCTAAAGTTGGTAAATGTACCATCGGTAATTCCTGGCTAAAATGGGTGGGAATAGGATCATGAATAATTAATCATTGTGAGTGTTGACCAATCAGCTCTCCTCGGTCTGACCAACAAATAGTCAATTAGTTAATAAAAAAAAACAAAACAATAAATACAACAAATTGAAATGATTGAAGAGAGAAAAAATTCTAATTGGATAATGAAAAACAAAAGAAAAATAAATGGGTGGACGAATCCTCCTAACTACCTGCAATTGAATAATAAACAATATAAATGATGAATAATTGGATGATGAAAAAAAAAATAAAGCATAATTTTAATAAATGATATGCAATTAACTTTTCTTAATAGTGTTTTTAATATTATCCATCCTTCTTTTTATTCATCCAATCTTTTTTTTTTCTTTTTCATTTATCCAATTGAAATTTTTTCTCTCTTCAATTATTCCAATTTGTTGTACTTATTGCTACTTTTTTATTATTATTATTAACTAATTGTTGGTCAGACCGAGGAGAGCTGATTGGTCAACATTCACAATGATTAATTATTCATGTTCCTATTCCCACCCATCCCAGCCAGGAATTACCGATGGTACATCTTACCAATTTTAGCCTCAGCACACAGGAGGAGATAACTTAGACTTTTGGACTATAGACTATTTGTTATTATTATTATCCATACTTACCTTTTTAACTATAAGTCAATTAACCAGCTACCACTTAGCTTTACTTTGTGTGGAGGAGGTGATGCACCCCCACATTTTCCAGCGTTCCCTCTCGTTAGCTTGGCAAGCCGGTCGACCTGACTGGGATTGAACCCAGGACCCTTTGATTGGGAGTTAGGAGCTTTAACCATTCAGCTATTCTTGGTCTTCTTAAGGACAGATCTCGGGCCCCAATGACATATTCAATTGATAACCTGTCTCAGTAAACTATGATACAAAACAATAGCTTTCCTAGTTCCCAATCACTTTGCCTGGGATTTGAACCCAGAGCCCTTTGATTGGGAGCTCGCTGTTTAACCATTCAGCTATTCTTCGTCTTCTTAAGGACAGATTTAGGGCCCCAATGACATATTCAATTGATAACTTGTCTCAGTAAACTATGGTACAAAACAATAGCTTTCCTAGTTACCGACCAACTTGCCTGGGATTTGACCCCAGTGCCCTTTGATTGGGAGCTAGCAGCTTTAACCATTCAGCTATCCTTGGTCTTCTTTAAGTAAAATTTCGGGCCCCAATGACATATTCAATTGATAACCTGTCTCAGTAAACTATGATACAAAACAATAGCTTTCCTAGTTCCCAATCAAATTGCCTGGGATTTAAACCCAGTGCCGTTTGATTGGGAGCTAGCTGTTTAACCATTCAGCTATTCTTGGTCTTCTTGTGGGTAGATTTCGGGCCCCAATGACATATTCAATTGATAACCTGTCTCAGTAAACTATGATACAAAACAATAGCGTTCCTAGTTACCGACCAACTTGCCTGGGATTTGAACCCAGTGCCCTTTGATTGGGAGCTAGCAGCTTTAACCATTCAGCTATCCTTGGTCTGCTTTAAGTAAGATTTCGGGCCCCAATGACATATTCAATTGATAACCTGTCTCAGTAAACTATGATACAAAACAATAGCTTTCCTAGTTCCCAATCAATTTGCCTGGGATTTGAACCCAGTGCCATTTGATTGGGAGCTAGCTGTTTAACCATTCAGCTATTCGTGGTCTTCTTCTGGATAGATTTTGGGCCCCAATGACATATTCAATTGATAACCTGTCTCAGTAAACTATGATACAAAACAATAGCTTTCCTAGTTCCCAATCAATTTGCCTGGGATTTGAACCCAGTGCCATTTGATTGGGAGCTCGCTGTTTAACCATTCAGCTATTCTTGGTCTTCTTATGGATAGGTTTCGGGCCCCAATGACATATTCAATTGATAACCTGTCTCAGTAAACTATGATACAAAACAATAGCTTTCCTAGTTACCGACCAACTTGCCTGGGATTTGAACCCAGTGCCCTTTGATTGGGAGCTAGCAGCTTTAACCATTCAGCTATCCTTGGTCTTCTTTAAGTAAGATTTCGGGCCCCAATGACATATTCAATTGATAACCTGTCTCAGTAAACTATGATACAAAACAATAGCTTTCCTAGTTCCCAATCAATTTGCCTGGGATTTGAACCCAGTGCCATTTGATTGGGAGCTAGCTGTTTAACCATTCAGCTATTCGTGGTCTTCTTCTGGATAGATTTTGGGCCCCAATGACATATTCAATTGATAACCTGTCTCAGTAAACTATGATAAAAAACAATAGCTTTCCTAGTTCCCAATCAATTTGCCTGGGATTTGAACCCAGTGCCATTTGATTGGGAGCTCGCTGTTTAACCATTCAGCTATTCTTGGTCTTCTTATGGATAGGTTTCGGGCCCCAATGACATATTCAATTGATAACCTGTCTCAGTAAACTATGATACAAAACAATAGCTTTCCTAGTTACCGACCAACTTGCCTGGGATTTGAACCCAGTGCCCTTTGATTGGGAGCTAGCAGCTTTAACCATTCAGCTATCCTTGGTCTTCTTTAAGTAAGATTTCGGGCCCCAATGACATATTCAATTGATAACCTGTCTCAGTAAACTATGATACAAAACAATAGCTTTCCTAGTTCCCAATCAATTTGCCTGGGATTTGAACCCAGTGCCATTTGATTGGGAGCTAGCTGTTTAACCATTCAGCTATTCGTGGTCTTCTTCTGGATAGATTTTGGGCCCCAATGACATATTCAATTGATAACCTGTCTCAGTAAACTATGATACAAAACAATAGCTTTCCTAGTTCCCAATCACTTTGCCTGGGATTTGAACCCAGAGCCCTTTGATTGGGAGCTCGCTGTTTAACCATTCAGCTATTCTTGGTCTTCTTATGGATAGATTACGGGCCGCAATGACATATTCAATTGATAACCTGTCTCAGTAAACTATGGTACAAAACAATAGCTTTCCTAGTTACCGATCAATTTGCCTGGCATTTGAACCCAGTGCCCTTTGATTGGGAGCTTGCAGCTTTAACCATTCAGCTATCCTTGGTCTTCCTTAAATCAGATTTCGGGCCCAAATGACATATTTAATTGAGCACCTGCCTCACTACTGAAAAAGAAACACTGAGTCCTTATTAAGATTTGAACCCAGGTCCCCTTCCTTGATGGTCAACAGTGTTAACCACTCAGCTGTCCTGGGTCTTATTAGGCTTTGAATTCGGGGCCCAAATGACAAATGTAATCAAGGACTTCTTTCTCTCTCATTTTACCAAAACTAATGGAGAGGAAGTACGAGCAGACATTCCATGCAGTGTAGGCCGATATAAATCCCACCCAGAGTTAAATTGCTCTCACTACTGATGTTTGGACAAGTGTAGCCTACCTTGGCAATACATGCCACTACATTGGAGACTCGAATCTGAAGTCAATCTCCCTTACCACCATGCCACTAGAGGAAAGACATTCAGCATCCAACATTGCAGAATGGTTGGAATAGGTAGTAGCCAGGTTTGAAATTCCCCTAAGCAAAATTATTGCTAATGTGCAAGACAATAGTGCACTTTGTAAAAAATTAAAAAAAAAAATTTGTAACACTTGCCTTGTTTTATTTGGCAAGTCGAAAGGACATGGTGCCAGTATGCGTTTTTTTTAAATAAAGTATTGGAAATGTTAGAAATGTAGTTTGTCTCTTTTATCCGATTATTAATCGATTAATCGAAGTAATAATCCACAGATTAATCGATTATCAAATGAATCGTATTTGCAGCCCCTATATATATATATATATATATATATATATATATATATATATATATATATATATATAGCTGGTCTCGCTTTGCTCGACATTTTTAATTCTAAGAGAGACAAAACTCAAATAGAATTTGAAAATCCAATAAAATATTTTAAAGACTTGGTCTTCACTTGTTTAAATAAATTAATTTATTTTTTTACTTTGCTTCTTATAACTTTCAGAAAGACAATTTTAGAGAAAAAATACAACCTTCAAAATGATTTTAGGATTTTTAAACACATATACCTGTTTAGCTTTTAAATTCCTTCCTCTTCTTTCCTGACAATTTAAATCAATGTTCGAGTAAATTTTTTTTTTTTATCGTAAAGAATAATAAATACATTTTAATTTAATTCTTCATTTTAGCTTCTGTTTTTTTCGACGAATAATATTTGTGAAATATTTCTTCAAGCTTTTTATGATTAAAATTCCCCCCAAAAATATCCTGGCAAATCTAAAAAAAATCTGTAGAATCAAATTTAAATCTTATTTCAAAGTATTTTGAATTTCTTCTAAAATTTTTGTTCTGGAAAATCTAGAAGAAATAAGGATTTGTCTTTGTTAGAAAATATAGCTTGGTCCAATATGTTATATATATTCCAACAAAGTGCACAGTGGATTTTAACCTATTTAAAGCATGACCTCAAAATTCTACAATTAATCTTAATCAGGAAAAATTACTAATGATGTTCCATAAATTATTTTTTAAATTTTTTCAAAAAATTTGAATTAGCTTGTTTTTGTCTTTTATTTTTCCGTTTAATTTTGAATTTTAAAGAGTCGAAATTGAAGATAAACTATTTTTAAAAAAATGTATTTTCATTTTTTTCCCTGTTTTCTCCTCTTTTAAACCGTTCAATTAAGTGTTTTTTTTCATCATTTATTCTCTACAAAGAACCTTCCGTTAAAAGGAAAAAAAATGTACGACGGAATGACAGACAGAAATACCAATTTATATATATATATATATATACATATATATATATATATATATATACACACACATATATATGTCCTTACGTAACATCACCAGCATGATTGACAATTAGAAGTACCAATAGTCAACATGATCCACCCCGAAATAAATAAAACAAATGGCTTATGGATAAGCCATTAAAAAAATAATAATAATATTTATTTATATGCATCATTATCCTCACCTTTCCAGTGGAGGCCTCTCCCCTCTCACTTTCTGTGCTCCTCTGCCCTGACTCCTATTGGTCAATAGGGGTTGTGGAGTGATTATTATTATTATTATTATTATTATTATTATTATCTACTGATGATAGTCATACCTGAATAAGCCCCAGCTCCTGTTCTCCTCCATGTATAAAGTGAGAAACACATTTGATGCTCCAGACGGAAGTAACCCCAAAGATAGCAAATGGTAAAAAAAAGAGTGCACATTTGACTTCATAAATAACCAGGACCTTCATGAAGGATTACAGGCTAACTAGCTAACTAAGTAGCAGCATTGTTTTGGAGCGGGAATGTCACTTTTGCCTGCAAAACAACAAATGTACAACGTGCAGAGAGGTTGTCTATATTGTGCTAGACAGGTTTTTATTCGTCAAAACACAGACCTGGTGTAAAGTGGAGCTAATACATTTTACTACAAGCAGTGATGGGTACTTACTTTCTTGAAAAATGTCCAAATTATTAACGGGGGCTTGAGAATATTTTAAAGGGGAACATTATCACAATTTCAGAAGGGTTTAAACCAATAAAAATCAGTTCCCAGTGGCTTGTTTTATTTTTCGAAGTTTTTTTCAAAATTTGACCCATCATTGAATATCCCGAAAAAAGGCTTTAAAGTGCCTGATTTTCGCTATCTTTAAATCCATCGTCCATTTTCCTGTGATGTCATTTAGTGATGCCAACATGGCGGATAGCACGGCAAGATATAGCGACGTTAGCTCGGATTCAGACTCGGATTTCAGCGGTTTAAGCGATTCGACAGATTACGCAAGTATTGAAACGGATGGTTGGAGTATGGAGGCAGATAGCAAAAACTGAAGCTATTCGGCGCTCGCCTTCTAACCAACGATTGAGTGTCGCAGGGTATCCATACATCTCTGTGCCATGTCTGTCTTAGCATCGCCGGCGAAATGTGCACTAGCGACTTAAATCCGTCGATTGGTAAGCGTTTGTTTGGCATTAAATGTGGGTGGAGGGAATGGCTGGAAGCAAAAATAGCTACAAATGAGGCATAACGATGCAATATGTATATAGAGCTAGCCTCAATAGCATGTTAGCATCGATTAGCATGTTTACACTCCCCGTAAGACAACTTGAATCCGTCCCAGATCGTGTTGTTACACCCTCCGACAACACACCGACGAGGCATGATGTTTCCAAGGTACCGGAAAACAGTCGGAAAAACGGGAAATAACAGAGCTGATTTGACTCGATGTTTGTAATGTGTTTGAGAAAATGGCGGATTGACTAGCTAGGTCAGGGGTAGGGAACCTATGGCTCTAGAGCCAGATGTGGCTCTTTTGGTGACTGCATCTGGCTCTCAGATAAATCTGAGCTGATATTGCTTAACACGATAAGTAATGATTAATTCCACTTGTAATCACAGTGTTAAAAACAACGTTCTAAATATAAAACATTCTCATGCATTTTTATGTTCAAGAAGTTGCAATAATGGTAAGAAGTAATTTATTTATTATTGGTTAGTGTGGGGCTTGCCCTCCTGGGGGTTCTTCAGACCACCAAGGGCCTGTTTTACGGTTACAATATTGTTTTATTTTATTTTTCTCTCAGTTGCTTTACAGCAATTGCATTTTTCTCTTTCGTCCTCACTCGCGCTCTGGCTCCAGCCCCAACCCTGTCTCTCCTCCTGGCAGTTGCTTATAACAGAGCAACAGGTGATTAGATAAAAAGGCCCAGGTGGGCCCTCAACGCACCTGTCGCTGATTTCGAGGCCGGTCCTGGCAACATTCCGCTTTGCTGCAGGCCTGCAGGCCACACCCCCTCCACAGTTAGCTTCAGTATAACAATGTTATTACAAAGAATAAGAGACTTATATACTCTGGAAATGTTGGTCTTACTTAAAAATGCACGTGTTTAATTGTGTTCAGTGCTAAAAAAAATATTATATGGCTCTTAGGCAAATACATTTTAAAATATTTGTTTTTTTGGCTCTCTAAGCCAAAAAGGTTCCCGACCCCTGAGCTAGGTGATGTCATCGCCCTGAGAGCGAATAATAGAAAGGCGTTTAATTCGCCAAAATTCACCCATTTAGAGTTCGGAAATCGGTTAAAAAAACATATGGTCTTTTTTCTGCAACATAAAGGTGTATATTGACGCTTACATAGGTCTGGTGGTAATGTTCCCCTTTAAGGGGGCTAGAGCCCCCCCAAAATAGGTCTAACAACGCCAATGGTATTAATGTTCCTAAAAGTAGATGTACCGGCCCCCAGATACATTTGTTTCTCTAAATTTGGCCCCCGAGTCAAAATAATTGCCCAGGCCTGCTCTAAAGTGACGTTAGCAGTGTATGATTGCTGTGCAATACTTAGTTGTTGCCACATGAGGGCAATAGAGTTGGAGCCCATTTTCGCCGGCTGGAGCCTAACCCAGTTGACTTTGAGGGGGAGGGGAGTTGCACCGTGGACTGGTCACTAGTCAGGACCCATATGGACACACAACTATTCACACTGTGGACAATTTCCAACACAGAAATTCCCAAAGAAGACCATTTTCTACCGCTTGTCTCTTGCGGAGGGGGGCAGGAGGTTGGGTACACCCTGGCTAAGGATCCACCTTTTGGCAGGGCCTGCACAGATTGACAACATTCACACTCTAGGGCTGTAACGGTCAATCAATCAATCAATGTTTATTTATATAGCCCTAAATCACAAGTGTCTCAAAGGGCTGCACAAACCACAACGACATCCTCGGTACAGAGCCCACATAAGGGCAAGGAAAAACTCACCCCAGTGGGATGTCCGTGACAGTGACTATGAGAAACCTTGGAGACCAATGGATGTCGAGCGGGTCTAACATGATAGTGTGAAAGTCCAATCCTTAGTGGAGCCAACATAACGGTGAGAGTCCGGCCCATCGTGGATCCAATATGGTAGCGTGAGTCCCGTCCATAGTGGGGCCAGCAGGAAACCATCCCAAGCGGGGACGGATCCGCAGCGCAGAGATGTCCTCAACCGATGCACAGGCGAGTGTTCCGTCCTGGGTCCCGACTCTGGACAGCCAGTACTTCATCCATGGCCACCGGACCTGTGTTCTCTCCCCCCCCATAAGTTATAATAAGCAAAGTATAAAAATAAATGAATTTATTTAAACAAGTGAAGACCAAGTCTTTAAAATATTTTCTTTTATTTTCAAATTCTATTTGAGTTTTGTTTCTCTTAGAATTAAAAATGTCAAGCAAAGCGAGACCAGCTTGCTAGTAAATAAATACAATTTAAAAAATAGAGGCAGCTCACTGGTAAGTGCTGCTATTTGAGCTATTTTTAGAACAGGCCAGCGGGCTACTCATCTGGTCCTTACGGGCGACCTGGTGCCCGCGGGCACTGCGTTGGTGACCCCTGTGCTAGAGTATACAAATGAGTTTTATGATGAGACTTAAATGCTTCTACTGAGGTAGCATCTCTAACTGTTACCGGGAGGGCATTCCAGAGTACTGGAGCCCGAATAGAAAACGTTCTATAGCCCGCAGACTTTTTTGGGGCTCTGGGAATCACTAATAAGCCGCAGTTCTTTGAACGCAGATTTCTTGCCGAGACATATGGTACAAAACAATCGGCAAGGTAGGCTGGAGCTAGACCGTGTAGTATTTTATACGTAAGTAGTAGAACCTTAAAATCACATCTTAATGGTTTCAATGTATTCATAGAATCGTGTGGTACTTGTGAAATCGCAGTTACAGCCATCCATCAAGCGCTCTGTTGCTCATGCAGTTTTGTGCTTCCGAGGGATAATCTCTGTGGGTTTAAGTGTCTCCTAAGCTCCTACTTTCTTTGAGTCCGGCCAATGAAGCGCTCGCAAAGACCCAACTATTTCACAAGGTCATTCCGATGGCACCGTAGTATACCCGGATGTACCTATTCAGTGCCTTTACGGTCCGACATCGGCTTCTTTCCACACCGACCAACCTTCCGGCGCTTGCCTCGGGATGCTTTAGAACCTTAAGGGATTTGAGTCTGATTCGAGCAAAGAATGTGAAAGGATAACAGTTGTTATCCCTTTAACAGCTAAGAGTTGAACTTACCACATAGTATAGTCAGCGATCCTTCAACCGACCTGGTCGTGTTTTACTCTGCAGTTCTCTGCAGGACCGTGGTCTCGACTGACTGACAGACAGAAAAGACGCTTTTTTAAAAGACATGCATTTACCTTTTATTCAAAGGATTCAAGCAAATTCCATCGGTACATCTGTTACGTCTATGTAGCATCTTAAGAGAGTCCCGGATGTACCTATTCAGTGCCTTTACGGTCCGACATTGGCTTCTTTCCGCACCGACCAACCTTCCGGCACTCCTACTTTCTTTGAGTCCGGCCAATCAAGCGCTCGCAAAGACTCAACTATTTCACAAGGTCATTCCGATGGCACCGTAGTATACTCGGATGTACCTATTCAGTGCCTTTACGGTCCGACATCGGCTTCTTTCCGCACCGACCAACCTTCCGGCGCTTGCCTCGGGATGCTTTAGAACCTTAAGGGATTTGAGTCTGATTCGAGCAAAGAATGCGAAAGGATAACAGTTGTTATCCCTTTAACAGCTAAGAGTTGAACTTACCACATAGTATAGTCAGCGATCCTTCAACCGACCTGGTCGTGTTTTACTCTGCAGTTCTCTGCAGGACCGTGGTCTCGACTGACTGACAGACAGAAAAGACGCTTTTTTAAAAGACATGCATTTCCCTTTTATTCAAAGGATTCAAGCAAATTCCATCGGTACATCTGTTACGTCTATGTAGCATCTTAAGAGAGTCCCGGATGTACCTATTCAGTGCCTTTACGGTCCGACATTGGCTTCTTTCCGCACCGACCAACCTTCCGGCACTCCTACTTTCTTTGAGTCCGGCCAATCAAGCGCTCGCAAAGACTCAACTATTTCACAAGGTCATTCCGATGGCACCGTAGTATACTCGGATGTACCTATTCAGTGCCTTTACGGTCCGACATCGGCTTCTTTCCGCACCGACCAACCTTCCGGCGCTTGCCTCGGGATGCTTTAGAACCTTAAGGGATTTGAGTCTGATTCGAGCAAAGAATGCGAAAGGATAACAGTTGTTATCCCTTTAACAGCTAAGAGTTGAACTTACCACATAGTATAGTCAGCGATCCTTCAACCGACCTGGTCGTGTTTTACTCTGCAGTTCTCTGCAGGACCGTGGTCTCGACTGACTGACAGACAGAAAAGACGCTTTTTTAAAAGACATGCATTTCCCTTTTATTCAAAGGATTCAAGCAAATTCCATCGGTACATCTGTTACGTCTATGTAGCATCTTAAGAGAGTCCCGGATGTACCTATTCAGTGCCTTTACGGTCCGACATTGGCTTCTTTCCGCACCGACCAACCTTCCGGCACTCCTACTTTCTTTGAGTCCGGCCAATCAAGCGCTCGCAAAGACTCAACTATTTCACAAGGTCATTCCGATGGCACCGTAGTATACTCGGATGTACCTATTCAGTGCCTTTACGGTCCGACATCGGCTTCTTTCCGCACCGACCAACCTTCCGGCGCTTGCCTCGGGATGCTTTAGAACCTTAAGGGATTTGAGTCTGATTCGAGCAAAGAATGCGAAAGGATAACAGTTGTTATCCCTTTAACAGCTAAGAGTTGAACTTACCACATAGTATAGTCAGCGATCCTTCAACCGACCTGGTCGTGTTTTACTCTGCAGTTCTCTGCAGGACCGTGGTCTCGACTGACTGACAGACAGAAAAGACGCTTTTTTAAAAGACATGCATTTCCCTTTTATTCAAAGGATTCAAGCAAATTCCATCGGTACATCTGTTACGTCTATGTAGCATCTTAAGAGAGTCCCGGATGTACCTATTCAGTGCCTTTACGGTCCGACATTGGCTTCTTTCCGCACCGACCAACCTTCCGGCACTCCTACTTTCTTTGAGTCCGGCCAATCAAGCGCTCGCAAAGACCCAACTATTTCACAAGGTCATTCCGATGGCACCGTAGTATACTCGGATGTACCTATTCAGTCCCTTTACGGTCCGACATCGGCTTCTTTCCGCACCGACCAACCTTCCGGCGCTTACCTCGGGATGCTTTAGAACCTTAAGGGATTTGAGTCTGATTCGAGCAAAGAATGTGAAAGGATAACAGTTGTTATCCCTTTAACAGCTAAGAGTTGAACTTACCACATAGTATAGTCAGCGATCCTTCAACCGACCTGGTCATTTTTTACTCTGCAGTTCTCTGCAGGACCATGGTCTCGACTGACAAGACAGAAAAGACGCGTTTTTAAAAGACATGCATTTCCCTTTATTCAAAGGATTCAAGGAAATTTTCCATCGGTACATCTGCTACTTCTATGTAGCATCTTAAGCCACCTTTAAATCATCTTTTCTCACAGTAACCGTAAAAACTCTCCCTAGAGAAAAAGAAATAGGACGTGTACAATTTTACTCCCCTTCGTAGCTTTAAATATAAAAAGTTCTCTGTTTTGTTTTTTAACTGAATATGGTCCAGATCTGCAAATCCTAGCAATTTCCCACAACGTTAACTTTGAATAGTGCTCATTCTTTTTGTACAACCTACTACTAAATCCTCATTGTACAACAAAACGTGCAGATGTTTTCTCAGCATCTGGTTTTGGTTAGTCCCATTCTGCTCGGAAGGTGTGGGCGGGGAAAACGGAACATTCCAGGACCCCTTCAGAAACCTCAACCCTTAGGAATGAATAGTCCGTACATAGCTATTTGTTGATATGCCTCATAGCACCAACATTAGGTCTTCTTCGACTAAACCTTCTGTTTTAAACTCTCTACACACATATTCTTTATGTACAATATGTACACTTGTTGGATTATAATAAAGCTGAGGTCAGACCATGAGGTGTAGTATAAACTGGACTACAACTACCTGCCACACAAATAGTGAAAAAGCACTTTTCATGTTGTGTAACCTTATGATGGCATCGTCAAATCAGCCAGAGAAGTGACACTTCCTCCACTAACTATCCATCCGTCCATTTTCTACCGCTTGTCCTTTCCGGAGTCGCGGGGGGGTGCTGGAGCCTATCTAAGCTGCATTACTAACTACAGTTTAGTAATTGTGGCACAAAAGCCTTCAACTAACTCTACAGAGTTCTGATGACATGACAACACCGAGCTGACATTCCTGCTCAACATGTATGAAAGTTGACACAATTAAAGATATTAACGAAAGAATCGGTGCAGCACAAACACCATTGGATCCTAATCCTTTCGCCCCAGGACCAGGGGAGCTCGGCCTTAGATCGCATGCCGCATCATACTTGAAGTGTCCACCATCTTTTCGAGCGTTGTGACTGACAGAAAGTTACATGACGAGTCCTCTCACAGCAATATACACGTGCCGGACTTGGCCTCGCCGTCTAAATCGCCCCCGCCTCCTTCTTTCCGGTTGGGATCGTTGAGCTCGTCGAACAGTCCTGTTTCGATCATCTCCTGCTGCCAGGGTATGGGCACGGCACCTGTGCTAAACTCCTTGAAGAATTTGTCATCCTTGGCGTCAAATTCGATGCCTTTGATTTCAGAGAACTCGGCAATGTCTCCCGTGTCTTTGGCATAGACGACGTTGGGCTTGGGAACCCACGGGGGATCCACCAGCCCGGCCTCTAGACGTGGGAAGTTGATGCTCTTGAACCACGGGTGCAACCTGGGATCCTCCATGTTATTCCTAAAGAAAACACATTTGGGATTAAGGTTGCCAAACATCCATCACACCAGACTGGAATAAAGAAGAGAACGACGTCTTACTTCATCCCCAGACGCTCCTCGATTTTCTTCTTGAGGAAAAGCTGGATGATGTCCTTGGTGTTGGCATCAAAACACTTGTGATCCCACTTGGGTTCCTCGTTGATAATACGTCGCTGCACCTCCTCCTTCTCCACCTTCTCCTTTTTGCTGTCGGGGCCTTTAAAAGGCGTGTAGCCGGCCACCATCTCGTAGATGCTGCAACCCAGCGCCCACCAGTCCACAGATGTCCTGTACGGAGTTTTGTTCAAGAGCTCTGGAGCCATGTACGCCCCTGTGCCGGCCTGAGGAAGGGAGGTAGGGTAATAAATAAGGTAGTCTCAGTCACAAGAACGACTTCGCAGCCAGGAGGTATAGACCTGGGAAATCTCAATAAGTCTTTGTAACTTTCACCTTTAGCTTAGTTACTTTCTGCTAACACCTGTGCCAACGCTAACAGCTCCCCTCCTCCCCTCTACCTGCATGACCTGACCCGCAGTCTCGGACCTGGAGCTTAATCTTAATGCTAAGCCTACTACCTGTCAAGAGTCATGTGTGTCTACACCCTGACAGAGTAATTCTACCTGCTTGCATAAAGACTGCACCTTTCTGGACGTCATAACCGTGAGCAGTGAGACGTAACACCACAATACATTTATCGGTTAACTTCCCGATGTGTCCGACATGATATATATCAGCGTTCCCGTTCTGTTACCCTGTACGTTTTTTCTAATCTTGAACAGGTTTGTACCGAAAATTATATTTTGTTGTACTTGTGCAACGACAAAGAGCTTCTTCTTCTTCTTGAACAACAACTTTACCTCCCTGCTCGGCACCCAACATCAAGGGTTGGAATTGGGGGTTAAATCACCAAAAATTATCCCGGGTGCGGCCCCCGCTACTGCCCACTGGGGGTGATCAAGGGTGATTGGTCAAATGCAGAGAATAATTTCGCCACACCTAGTGTGTCTGTGACAATCATTGGTACTTTAACAATAAATCCTGGATGGGTTTTTCCGTGCATCCGATGTGAGGTCTGCTTATGATAAGCAAAACTTTACAGTCAACAGAAGCAAGCAAGTAATAAAGCAGCACAAAAGATAGTTTTAGGATCAACCTGGGAAGCAACCCAGTCACAGTACAAAGTCACGTTGCTTGCAAACTTCTACTATTATTTTTTCTGACAATCAGGGACAGACTTGTGTAATTCCCCCTAAGAGGATCAGGGGACCAAAGCCAGCCTTGCCATAGGAGGTTAGTACAGTCACTTTAGCTGGCTGAGGAGCATCACAGTACTGGATAATGAGATTACTGAGACCTTCGTAGAGCTGCAGGGCTTACTCCTTGCTACGGAAAGTAAGACCTAAAGATTCCTCGGTTTGAAAGGTTCTCATATGTTTGGTTAGAAGGCATGGCCGTAGAAAAGTTGTTTTGAGCATTAATGACAAACTAAAAGTACAGCCTATTTGGGGTAGTTGGTGGTAAGTATATGCAGAAGAAAACCGACCCAGTGCTTGTGGTTAGTATCAGTTGTCTTTAAAAAGGTCCTGGACCTCCAAGATAGCATCCACGCACAATGGTCACCCAAAATGCCTGTCTATAATCTCACTGCAAAAGGATCGCATGTGTTACATAACAGACAGACACTCATAGAACAGATCTTTAAGTATTCCGGTAATCCCTGTCCGGATTTAAGGCGAAAAGCCCACCAAGACTAAGAGCCTGTCCAAGAACTCGGGGTCAGTTTTGGTGATGACAGCCTTCGTTATCTGCTGATACCTGAGCACTGGCAGGAAGGGGTATGCAGTGTCACCTAGCAACCAGTCCTTTGCTGTCTCAAGACTGGACTCGTGTCAGGGCGCAAGCCAGTTGAGCAAACAAAAAGTCGATTGTGTGGATCTACTCACCATCTGGGTGACGGTCTTGCCTGGGACCAGCTCTATGGCCAGACCCAAATCTGAAAGTCGACACTGGCCTTGGCTGTCCAGCAACACGTTCTCAGGCTTCATGTCCCGATAAACGATATCCATCTCATGCAGGTGCAGAATCCCCGTGGTGATTTGGGCCGTGTAGTGAACAATGCGCTTCATCTCGATGCCCTTGTCCACGCCTTTGCCGTCGTAGCCTATGTTGTAGATGTGGTACTTAAGGTCTCCGCCGTTCATCAGGGTCATGACAAGGCACAGGTGGGTCTTGCTGTCATAAGCGTAGGCCAAATTGACCAGAAACAGACTGTTGACCTTCTCCAGGATTTTTTTCTCCAAAAGGGCCATCTTCTCTCCGCCCTTCTTCTTCAGACGCTTTTTACACAATTTCTTGCAGGCGTACATCTGGCCTGTGTTTTTCACCTGAACGGCGCATACCTGCAAAAAAAAACAAGGTTGGAAGATACCGATTGGATGCGAAGACAACAATGTCTGTGACAAATAGTCTCAGAACGGACGTTCTGGTTTTGAATAGGTTTGCGGTTCAAGGCAAGAATGCTTGAAGTCCAGGAGTCAACCCTGTGAACTTTACATGAGCAGGGTTCACCGCTTTTTAGATGTTTTTATTGTCTTTTACTTTTCGAACAAACCTTTCTTTGTATCTGTTAACCCTTTGACTGTGAGTCGTGGATGTACGCTCGGGCGTACTGCCAAGAGCCTGACTGAGCCTGTTACTGAACCAGTTCCGAAAAATGGTTCATTTCTGGATCCAATGTCATTTATGAGCGTCGGATCTGGTTTTAAATTTGGAGCATCATGAATACTGGGGGGCGAAGTCATGATCTCGTATCTTTTACCTCATGACAATAAAACAGGGAAGCAGCCTCATTTCACACAGAACCTAATATCTGCGTTAAAACCAACTTGATTTTGAACTATTTGGTTTATGCTAGCATTTATCTGGATAAAAAACATGAAAGTATGTTACTAAAATTTGTAAAAGGGTTACTTTTGCAAACTAGGTTTCTAAAACACAACTTCTGTGCAAACGTTTTCAGTAAGTTTTTTAAATTTTTAGATGTGATGATCATTGTTACTTACAATTACGTTTCTTTAGCTTGTTAATGATTTCATTATTATTCTATTTTGGTGTTACTTTATACCTTAAAGAGCGTATTCTTACCTCTCCAAAGCCACCCTTTCCCAAGGTTCTGAACTCATAGAAGTACTTGTCGCTGATGGGCTGCTTCTCATACTCCTTCCACTGGAGGAATTTATCAAAGAATGGACTGGCCTGGTAATCTGTGAAGGGTTTGTTTTTCAGATATTCTCTCACACCTTCTTGGACTTTGCCTTTCATCACCTCACTGAAGTTGGCATCCGTCGCAGACTTGCATTTGTCAGAGGCCTCCCCGGTGAGAAAGGCCAAGAAGTTCTTGGAGTCCGCCTTGCAAAACTTGTTCATGATGTTCTGACGCGACTTGTCTTTTACCGCACCTTCCGCCAGATCCCAGTCATAAAGCTCATCCAAGAAATCTGCGGCGAGCTTGTACTGGGCATTGCTTGCCAGGAATTGACGAAAAAACTTTTTGCCGATAGGTTGCCTTTCACAAACGGATGTAAAGTCCTTGTCCAAGGAGGTTCGGACAGCTTCGCATTGCTCCGGCTTGGGTAGAGACAAGCTGCGACGGCGCTTTTTCATTTCCTTGTCATCACCGCCCTGGGCTTTGAGGTAGGCCGTGTTGGCCACCAGGTTATCCAGTCCACCCATGTCACACATCTTGGCAGCTGTATGTGCTCAGTCCCCCTCCTTATGAGACCGGGTTCTTCAGCAGCTCCCTGGGAAAACCCTTCTTGCAATGTGTCTGAAGACGTCAGGGTGCAGGACTCCCTAAAGCCAGTCAACAAATGAGCACCTGCAAACCTAAGACACACTGACACACCCAGTAATTACTCATTTAGATTTAAATACCAGGCAGGGATTTTGGCTTAAGTATCTTTGTGTGGTCTATTCGAGGATGCAGTGCACGGAAAAGGAATCGTAAGCGGGCTCTGTCTTAAGAAGCTTTGTGGCCCTCTATATTTGCTCTCGTTAACCAGCAGTCACTAGCAGTGCTCCTGTGTACTGTCGACCGTGCAACTCCAAATGAGTGGCGATCGAAAAGCCAAAGCAGCTGAAAACCTAATTAAAAGTTGTGATTGAGCGCAAACATCTCAAAAGTGTGCCAAGGACTCTGTCAGGGGGTGTGCGGGGTTAAGTTGTCTTGCATGAAGAAACCTTGACTGTGCTTATCAAGAAGAGTAGCATCATTCCCATGATTAGTTTAAAAAATGACCCAAAGCAGGATTATACCAGGCCTGGGTAATTATATTGACTCAGGGGCCACATTGAGAGAAAGAAATGTGTCTGGGGGCCAATTACAGTGGGGCAAAAAAGTATTTAGTCAGCCACCGATTGTGCAAGTTCTCCCACTTAAAATGATGACAGAGGTCTGTAATTTTCATCATAGGTACACTTCAACTGTGAGAGACAGAATGTGAAAAAAAATTCACATCGTAGGAATTTTAAAGAGCTTATTTGTAAATTATGGTGGAAAATGTTTGTCAACCATTCAAAGCTCTCACTGATGGAAGGAGGTTTTGGCTCAAAATCTCACGATACATGGCCCCATTCATTCTTTCCTTAACATGGATCAATCGTCCTGTCCCCTTAGCAGAAAAACAGCCCCAAAGCATGATGTTTCCACCCCCATGCTTCACAGTAGGTATGGTGTTCTTGGGATGCAACTCAGTATTCTTCTTCCTCCAAACACGACGAGTTGAGTTTATACCAAAAAGTTCTATTCTGGTTTCATCTGACCACATGACAATCTCCTAATCCTCTGCTGTATCATCCATGAGCTCTCTGGCAAACTTCAGACGGGCCTGGACATGCACTGGCTTAAGCAGGGGGACACGTCTGGCACTGCAGGATTTGATTCCCTGTCGGCGTAGTGTGTTATTGATGGTAACCTTTGTTTGGGCGGCATAGCTCGGTTGGTAGAGTGGCCGTGACAGCAACTTGAGGGTTGCAGGTTCGATTCCCGCTTCCGCCATCCTAGTCACTGCCGCTGTGTCCTTGGGCAAGACACTTTACCCACCTGCTCCCAGTGCCACCCACACTGGTTTAAATGTAACTTAGATATTGGGTTTCACTATGTGAAGCTCTTTGAGTCACCAGAGAAAAGCGCTATATAAATATAATTCACTTCACTTCACTACTTTGGTCTCAGCTCTCTGCAGGTCATTCACCAGGTCCCCCCGTGTGGTTCTGGGATTTTTGCTCACTTTGACCCCACGGGATGAGATCTTGTGTGGAGCCCCAGATCGAGAGAGATTATCAGTAGTCTTGTATGTCTTACATTTTCTGAAAATTGCTCCCATAGTTGATTTTTTCACACCAAGCTGCTTGCCTATTGTAGATTTACTCATCCCAGTCTGGTGCAGGTCTAAAATTATTTTCCTGGTGTCCTTCGACAGCTCTTTGGTCTTGGCCATAGTGGAGTTTGGAGTCTGACTGTTTGAGGATGTGGACAGGTGTCTTTTATACAGATAACGAGTTCAAACAGATTCCATTAATACAGGTAACGAGTGGAGGACAGAAGAGCTTCTTAAAGAAGAAGTTACAGGTCTGTGAGAGCCAGAGATCTTCCTTGTTTGAAGTGACCAAATACTTATTTTCCACCATAATTTACAAATAAATTCTTTAAAATTCCTACAATGTGAATTCCTGGATTCACATTCTGTCTCTCACAGTTGAAGTGTACCTATGATGAAAATTACAGACCTCTGTCATCATTTTAAGTGGGAGAACTTGCACAATCGCTGGCTGACTAAATACTTTTGCCCCACTGTAAATGCACCTGGGGATAGGTTGATTGGCAACACTAAATTGGCCCTAGTGTGTGAATGTGAGTGTGAATGTTGTCTGTCTATCTGTGTTGGCCCTGCGATGAGGTGGCGACTTGTCCAGGGTGTACACCGCCTTCCGCACGATTGTAGCTGAAATAGGCACCAGCGCCCCCCGGGACCCCAAAGGGAATAAGCAGTAGAAAATTGATATATATATATATATATATATATATATATATGTATATATATATATATATATATATATATATGTATACATACATACGCACAAACATATATATATGTATATATATATATATGTGTGTGTTTATGTATGTATACATATAAATATATATATCTGTATATATATATATATATATATATATATATATATATATATATATATACAGATATATATATGTATATATATATATATGTATATACTGCTTATTCCCTTTGGGGTCACGGGGGGCGCTGGTGCCTATTTCAGCTACAATCGTGTCGAAGGCCGTGTACACCATGGACAATAGACGGACAACATTCACACTCACATTCACACACTAGGGCAAATTTAATGTTGCCAATCAACCTATCCCCAGGTGCATGTACAGTGGGGCAAAAAGTATTTAGTCAGCCACTGATTGTGCAAGTTCTCCCACTTAAAATGTATACATACATATATATATATATATATATATATATATATATATATATATATATATATATATATATATATATATATGTATGTATAGTGTGTTTATGTGAGTGTGAATGTTGTCTATCTGTGTTGGCCCTGTAATGAGGTGGCGACTTGTCCAGGGTGTACCCCGCCTCTCGCCCGATTGCAGCTGAGATAGGTGCCAGCGGCCCCCCGCGTCCCCAAAAGGGACAAGCGGTAGAAAATGGATGGATGGATATACATACACACACATATATATATATATATATATATATATATATATATATATATATATATATATATATATATATATATATATATATATATACATATACATATATATATATATATATATATATATATATATATATATATATATATTAGGGCTGCAAATCTTTGGGTGTCTCACGATTCGATTCAATATCGATTCTTGGGGTTGCGATTGGATTATATAGCGATTTTTTTCGATTCAAGGCGATTATCGATTCAAAAACGATATTTTTCCGATTCAAAAGGATTCTGTATTCATTCAATTCATAGGATTTCAGCAGGATCTACCCCAGTCTGCTGACAAGCTAGCAGAGTAGTAGATTTAAAAAGCTTTTATAATTGTAAAGGACAATGTTTTATCAACTGATTGCAATAATGTAAATTTGTTTTAACTATTAAACGAACCAAAAATAAGACTTATTTTATCTTTGTGAAAACATTGGACACAGTGTGTTGTCAAGCTTATGAGATGCGATGCAGGTGTAAGCCACTGTGACACTATTGTTCTTTTTTATTATTTATATAAATGTCTAATGATAATGTCAATGAGGGATTTTTAATCACTGCTATGCTGAAATTATAACTAATATTGATACTGTTGTTGATAATATTCATTTTTGTTTCACTACTTTTGGTTTGTTTTGTGTCGTGTTTGTGTCTCCTCTCAATTGCTCTGTTTATTGCAGTTCTGACTGTTGCTGGGTCAGGTTTGGTTTTGAAAATGGATTGCATTTTTATGGTATTGCTGTTTAGTGGTTTGTTGGATTGATAAAATAAATATATATATATTTAAAAAATATATATATATATTTTTTTTTTTTTTTAATCGATTTTTTTTTAAATGAGAATCGATTCTGAATCGCACAACGTGAGAATCGCGATTTGTATTCGAATACATTTTTTCCCACACCCCAAATAAGTATATATATATATATATATATATATATATATATATATATATACGAATGTCACCTCGCTGGGGGGGAAGGAGCCTGAGCTAGTGCGCGAGGTGGAGAAGTTCCAGCTAGATATAGCGGCTTTAATTTAAGGGTTGAGCTCCCCCATCGCTAAGGCGGAGGAAACTAATTTTGACCGCTAGTACCCGTGATTTTGTCCTTTCGGTCATAACCCAAAGGTCATGACCATAGGTGAGGATGGGAACGTAGAACGACCGGTAAATTGAGAGCTTTGCCTTCCGGCTCAGCTCCTTCTTCACCACAATGGATCGATACAGTGTCCATATTACTGACGACGTCGCACCGATCCACCTGTCGATCTCACCATCCACTTTTTCCCGACTCGTGAACAAGACTCCTAGGTACTTGAACTCCTCCATTTGGAGCAGGGTCTCCTCCCCAACCCGGAGATGGCATTCGACCCTTTTCCGGGCGAGAACTATGGACTCGGACTTGGAGGTGCTGATTCTCATCCCAGTCGGTTCACACTCCAGTGATCCAGTGAGAGCTGAAGATCCTGGCCAGATGAAGCCATCAGGACCACGTCATCTGCAAAAAGCAGAGACCTAATCCTGCAGCCACCAAACCGGATCCCCTTAATGCCTTAATTGCGCCTAGAAATTTATGTCCACATAAGTTATGAACAGAATCAGTGACAAAGGGCAGCCTTGGCGGAGTCCAACCCTCACTGGAAATCCGACTTACTGCCAGCAAGACGGACTAAGCTCTGACACCGATTGTACAAGGAGCGTAGCACAGCAGGATTTGATTCCCTGTCAGCGTAGTGTGTTACTGATGGTAACCTTTGTTACTTTGGTCCCAGCTCTCTGCAGGTCATTCACCAGGTCCCCCCGTGTAGTTCTGGGATTTTTACTCACCGTTCTCATGATCATTTTGACCCCACGGGATGAGATCTTGCGTGGAGCCCCAGATCGAGGGAGATTATCAGTAGTCTTGTATGTCTTCCATTTTCTGACAATTGCTCCCACAGTTTATTTTTTTCACACCAAGCTGTTTGCCTATTGTAGATTCACTCTTCCCAGTCTGGTGCAGGTCTACAATTCTTTTCCTGGTGTCCTTCGACAGCTCTTTGGTCTTGGCCATAGTGGAGTTTGGAGTCTGACTGTTTGAGGCTGTGAACAGGTGTCTTATATACAGATAACGAGTTCAAACAGGTTCCATTAATACAGGTAACGAGTGGAGGACAGAAGAGCTTCTTAAAGAAGAAGTTACAGGTCTGTGAGAGCCAGAGATCTTCCTTCTTTGAAGTGACCAAATACTTATTTTCCACCATAATTTAAAAATAAATTCTTAAAAATTCCTACAATGTGAATTCCTGGATTTTTTTTCACATTCTGTCTCTCACAGTTGAAGTGTACCTATGATGAAAATTACAGACCTCTGTCATCAGTTTAAGTGGGAGAACTTGCACAATCGGGGGCTTACTAAATACTTTTTTGCCCCACTGTAGGTCTAACTGAGACCTACGTAGTGGTTTTTGTTTCATGTTTCTACGACATTCCTACTGAAAGTTAGAGACAGTTTTGTCTGTTTTCTTCCCAGGGGGCGCTAGAGTGGAATTTTGAGTTTCGGGGTTTAGGTTTTTTTATTAGATCGCAATTTTCTCCAAATTTGTGTGTCAAATTTGGTGAGTTTTGAAGCATGACAAGGGGGTCCAAATAATAATAATAATAAAGAATAATAATAAAACCTTAGAAAATCAATAGGGTCCTCTGTCCCAAAGGCACATCGGTCCCTAAAAAGCTGAAATGTTAATCTCTTGTCCCTTATTAATCTTTTGATGTCAAACCCAAATGTTTTCAGTCTACAACAAAAATAAAGGTCTACGTATCTACGTAATACATCTAAAGCAAGGGTCACCAACACGGTGCCCGTGGGCACCAGGTCGCCCGTAAGGACCAGATGAGTCGCCCGCTGGCCTGTTCTAAAAATAACTCAAATAGCAGCACTTACCAGTGAGCTGCCTCTATTTTTTAAATTGTATTTATTTACTAGCAAGCTGGTCTCGCTTTGCTCGACATTTTTAAATCTAAGAGAGACGAAACTCAAATAGAATTTGACTTGGTCTTCACTTGTTTAAATAAATTCATTTATTTTTTTACTTTGCTTCTTATAACTTTCGGTAAGACAATTTTAGGGAAAAAATACAACCTTAAAAATTATTTTAGGATTTTTACACATATACCTTTTAAATTCCTTCCTCTTCTTTCCTGACAATTAAAATCAATGTTCAAGTCAATTTATTTTTTTTATTGTAAAGAATAATAAATGCATTTTAATTTAAGTCTTCATTTTAGCTTCTGTTTTTACGACAAAGAATATTTGTGAAATATTTCTTCAAACGTATTATGATCAAAATTGAAAAAAAATATTCTGGCAAATCTAAAAAAATCTGTAGAATCAAATTTAAATCTTATTTCAAAGTCTTTTGAATTTCTTTTAAAATTTTTGTTCTGTAAAATCTAGAAGAAATAATGATTTGTCTTTGTTAGAAATATAGCTTGGTCCAATTTGTTATATATTCTAACAAAGTGCAGATTGGATTTTAACCTATTTAAAACATGTCATCAAAATTCTAAAATTAATCTTAATCAGGAAAAATCACTAATGATGTTCCATAAATTATTTAATTTTTTCCCAAAGATTCTAAATTAGCTAGTTTTTCTTTCCTTTTTTTTGGGTCGAATTTTGACTTTTAAAGAGTCGAAATTGAAGATAAACTATGTTTCAAAATGTAATTTTAATTTTTTTCATGTTTTTTCCTCTTTTAAACCGTCCAATTTAGTTTTTTTCATCATTTATTCTCTACAAATAACCTTCCGTAAAAGGAAAAAAAATGTACGACGGAATGACAGACAGAAATACCCTTTTTTTTATATATATATATATTTATTTATTAAAGGTAAATAGAGCAAATTGGCTATTTTTGCCAATGTATTCAAGTGTGTATCAAACTGGTAGCCCTTCGCATTAATCAGTACCCAAGAAGTAGCTCTTGGTTTCAAAAAAGTTGGTGACCCCTGCTCTAAAGGATGTAAATATCATGGTCAATGGATCATAGTGTCAGTTAGGTTTAAGCCTCCTGAGTGGATACAAGTGGGTGATTGCCTCCAAGTCTGACCAGGTCAGGAGAGTTAAGCTGCCAGCTGAGCAGTCATTGAATGGGCTCCTTTTTACAAGGAGGGTCTCTGCCATGTTAGTCTCCAGCTTCATGGAGGACACATGATGATGAAATGTTGGCAAAGGTGTCAAAGAGTGAGGAGAAGACAAGATATTTTCTCCACTGGCTTTTAGATCTCTGCATCTTTGAGAGGCTCCTTTCACTCTAAAGGGATTAGCATGGCCTGACCAGCAAGCAAAGGTTAAGATGGACGGCACATCTTGAACTTATCCCCACTTGCTTTACCATGCGTGGTCCCACTCCATCCTCTTAATGGCCCCAGCTGTCCATGACCAGAGTGGGTGGGCTGAGTGGGAGTGGTCACGTATGAAGAAGAGGAGCAATTTGCTTCACATTTCTTTCTTTTGCTTCTTTCCTTTTTTGATTTATTTCAGGCAAAGACACGGAACTATACGAGGGAGACATATATATATATATATATATATATATATACACATACATATATACACAATCATATATACATATAAATACAAT
Source organism: Nerophis ophidion (assembly GCF_033978795.1). Taxonomy (NCBI): domain Eukaryota; kingdom Metazoa; phylum Chordata; class Actinopteri; order Syngnathiformes; family Syngnathidae; genus Nerophis; species Nerophis ophidion. The sequence continues at coordinate 13,518,848 of NC_084624.1, read as the reverse complement.
ATATATACAAACCCCGTTTCCATATGAGTTGGGAAATTGTGTTAGATGTAAATATAAACAGAATACAATGATTTGCAAATCCTTTTCAACCCATATTGAGTTGAATATGCTACAAAGACAAGATATTTGATGTTCAAACTCATTAACTTTATTTTTTTTTTGCAAATAATAATTAACTTACAATTTCATGGCTGCAACACATGCCAAAGTAGTTGGGAAAGGGCATGTTCACCACTGTGTTACATCTCCTTTTCTTTTAACAACACTCAATAAACGTTTGGGAACTGAGGAAACTAATTTTTGAAGCTTTAAAAAGTGGAATTCTTTCCCATTCTTGTTTTATGTAGAGCTTCAGTCGTTCAACAGTCCGGGGTCTCCGCTGTCGTATTTTACGCTTCATAATGCGGCACACATTTTCCATGGGAGTCAGGTCTGGACTGCAGGCGGACCAGGAAAGTACCCGCACTCTTTTTTTTACGAAGCCACGCTGTTGTAACACGTGCTGAATGTGGCTTGGCATTGTGGTCTTGCTGAAATAAGCAGGGGCATCCATGAAAAAGACGGAGCTTAGATGGCAGCATATGTTGTTCCAAAACCTGTATGTACCTTTCAGCATTAATGGTGCCTTCACAGATGTGTAAGTTACCCATGCCTTGGGCACTAATGCACCCCCATACCATCACAGATGTTGGCTTTTGTATTTTGCATCGATAACAGTTTGGATGGTTCGCTTCCCCTTTGGTCCGTATGACACGATGTCGAATATTTCCAAAAACAATTTGAAATGTGGACTCGTCGAACCACAGAACACTTTTCCACTTTGCATCAGTCCATTTTAGGTGATCTCGGGCCCAGAGAAGCCGGCGGCGTTTCTGGATGTTGTTGATAAATGGCTTTCGCTTTGCATAGAAGAGCTTTAACTTGCAGATAGATGTTCCTGAGCCCATTTGGTGATATCCTTTGGAGATTGATGTCGGTTTTTGATACATTGCCGTCTGAGGGATCGAAGGTCACGATCGTTTAATGTTGTTTACCGGCCATGCCGCTTACGTGGAGTGATTTCTCCAGATTCTCTGAACTTTTTGATGATATTATGGACCGTGGATGTTGAAATCCCTAAATTTCTTGCAATTGCACTTTGAGAAACGTTGCTCTTAAACTGTTTGACTATTTGCTCACGCAGTTGTGGACAAAGGGGTGTACCTCGCCCCATCCTTTCTTGTGAAAGACTGAGCACTTTTTGGGAAGCTGTTTTTATACCCAATCATGGCACCCACCTGTTCCCAAATAGCCTGCACACCTGTGGGATGTTCCATATAAGTGTTTGATGAACATTCCTCAACTTTATCAGTATTTATTGCCACCTTTCCCAACTTCTTTGTCACGTGTTGCTGGCATCAAATTCTAAAGTTAATGATTATTTGCAAAACAATAAAAAAGTTAATCTGTTTGAACATCAAATATGTTGTCTTTGTAGCTGAATATGGGTTGAAAATGATTTGCTAATCATTGTATTCGGTTTATATTTACATCTTAACACAATTTACCAACTCATATGGAAACGGGGTATATATGTGTGTATATATCAGGGATGTCACGGTATTAATATTTCTTATTATGTTGTGACCAAAATTATCAGTTTTTGATGTGATAATCGAGTATAATCGAAATTAGCGGGTCTCTGACATCTTCTTGGTCCTTAGGTCGCTGGTTCAAATCCAGTTCGAAGGACCAAGAAGATGTCAGTTCAATCAATCAATCAATCAATCAATGAAAAGGTTCAAACACTGATGACATCTATTAATCAGACAAGAAGCAAGGAATCATGCAGAGACAGAGTTCTATTTAGATTATGAGGAGACGCGTATTTTGGGCTGTATTTTAGTTACAGATCCAAACTACGTTCTAAAAAAATCAAGCCTATTTATTGCGAAAGTCCCTTTTACATCACTGTCGCTGAGGGAAGAGGGGTAGACTCGAAAACTCCAGTTAGACAATATATGATTATACAAAAATGCAAATATGTTGACACTTGGTGCTATCACCCAGTCTCTGCTTTGTCTGGTCCTAGAAACCAATGTTCGGCCTTGGCAGTCAGCAGGCCGAGTCTGGACAAAACACTGATTAAAAAAAGAGGGTAGCAATCTCTTGTATTGCTAGCTCTGCACAAATACAGAAATACCACTTCAGCACCAATTGACAATACTTTATAGTAACGGCCTTTGAGCATAAAGTTATGATGATAATATATACATAATTATTCTAACACGCTCGTTTATGACGAAGTTGGCGTTGTTCATACGGCCTGTCGACTTAAATATATGTTCAAAATTAACATTGTCAATAGAAATGTCAATGGTTGAACAAAGGGAAATCTTTTATTGACAACAACTACACACCATTATTAACCCATCCAACGGAAAAATACGTTTGCAAGGCCATTTTCAAGAAGGATATCTGAAGGGAAACTACACCTGGATTAATGAAAACATTCTTGCGCCAGTCCAAGAATTTCACCTCGAGCGGCACAATACGGGCCAGGAGTACCACTACCTTTTGTCCCTTTCGGGGTGCCGTCAAAACCAACGTTTGTTAACATCAAGAAAATGTTACTAGCTTACCCGGAACGTATGGAGTCTCTACCTTTGACACTGTTTATTTATGTTGACGAACTCGTCAAGTCCTGGTCTAAAGTCTTCTCCTCTTAGTCTTTTCAGTCCAGTTGTTGGTGTCTCCTTCCTGGCTGCTCAGGCAAATCATATTGTCTAAAAATGCATTTTCCCATATGACTTATTGTCTTAGCCAGGGGTCTCAAACTCAATTTACCCGGGGGCCACTGGATGCAGAGTCTGGGTGAGGCTTGGCCGCAAGAAAAGATTCCTTAAAAAATGTTTGAATACTTCTCTGTGCAAATAAGACACGTCAGGGGGGCCCTGTGCTCAACAAAGAAATATTGCCTTTCTTACTTTTCCTGGAAAGTACCTGGATATCGAGCGCAAATAAGCGTCGGCTCCCGGAGTGTTATCCAGGGTCTTATAGAAATATATGTAGGGTTCATCGTGTGAGGCAATGCAAATTAAACAATAAAAAAAACAAATACCTGTTTGAATTTGTCCAGGTTATCGGGGACTGTTATTACTGACGGACAGGTGTCGCTGTGTGACTGCGGCCTGGCACGTCTCCATGGCAACGTTTCTAACGCTTTCACTCTTTTGCCGCTTTTCCACTAATGCAGGAGTAGGCAACCCAGAACGTTGAAAGTACCATTTTGGACTCAGATTACAAAAATCGTCTCTGTCTGGAGCCAACGGGAGGGGGGCGGGGTGATTCGCCCAGCGACTCTCTGTCGGAATATCAGCGCTGGGGTCCAGTGCGCCGCAGTTTTGTATCGTCGTTCGGTCCTTCGGCGGAGTGCTTCGGAAGCTACCGGTAACCTCTCGGGAGGGAGCAAGAGAGAGAGAGACACACACAGTGACAGACAGAGCTTAAGAGAGAGAGCAAGCAGGCGAGCGAGGGAGGAAGAGCACATGCGGGTCTAGTGGAAAAGTGGCAAAACGTTTCTCTTGTATCACGCAAGTGACGTCAATGTTTGGCCCTCAGAGGCATATACCACCGTGATTGGTAGATGTCTGAGACCCCTGGTCTTGGCTGTTTTAATGTGATCGGATTGTTTCATTCTTATTTCGGAGTCACCACACAGCTGCACGACCATTTCAACAAGGACGGAATAAACAACCTCTGGATTTATGAAAGTTGGCTTCCAAACAACTTCTCTCCACACAAATATGTTTGGAATATTCAATATATTTCACATATACTTTTCAAATGTTCTTGTAGTCCGACAATCTTTTCAGTATATTAGAAGGAATCTTTACCTGACCTGTTTCGACTGTCATCTGCAGTCTTCTTCAGAAGGGAAACCTGACTGCTGTCATGTGTTCTTGAACAGTAGGCCTGGCCAACCAGGCAGACTACTCCACTGCCACTTGGTGGTCAATGGGGGAGGAGCTAATAGGCGACAGGTCACAGTGGTCAGATGACCCTTCTGAAGAAGACTGCAAATGACAGTCGAAACATCCATTTTCTACCTCTTGTCCCTTTCAAGGTCGCGGGGGGGGGGGTTGTGCTGAAGTCTAACCAATATCATTCATTTAATATACTGAACATATTGTCTGACTACAAGATCATTCAAAAGGAAAACTAATATATCCTCTTTTTATATGGACTTTCATTCAAACATAATATTTCTTGAAAAATATATTATTGACACAAATCCTATTGATTATAGAAGATTGATAAGTGCAGCTTCTTCAGCTCTTAAAGACTTCTCTATGGGATGAACAGATGGAGTAAGTTTCTCCAAGCGAAATGATTGCTAAAAATAAACGTATTAGTTAGTAAATGACACGCAGGGAACACATTTCATTCTGATAGAACTTGTCCACCAAAAAAGGGTTGTGTCCCAGAGAAACGTCTTACCTCATATTCATTTTGGAAAAAAATGGGACTAAACATAACACATTTGTTATCCCAAATAAAGTTACAACCATGTCACAAATGTTACCTTGTAAATCTCTTCTAACTTCATCAAGGGTGTTAATTTAGAATACTCTTTTTTTTTGTGGTATTGAAAAAGAGTCAATTAACCATGAATGTACAATCTTACAATTATTCTGGACTGAACTGTCACGGCGCGGGCTCGAACCCGCTTTTCCCTGGCAGCAGGGTCTGCCAGGGAAAAGCGGGCAGCGCGCCGAGACACACCCCTGCTTACGCTGGCCGCGTCACGCCCACATGCCGGCAAAGCTGTGGGCGATCGGTAATCTGCACACCTGGGATTGATGAGGGCGAGCTGTATAAGGACCAGTGGACCCAAGGATCCTTCCGGGAACTTGATTACCTTTTGTGTATCGTAAACCGACAAGCCTTATGTTCTGTTTCTCTCTGTGTTTTCCCTCCGTGTCTGATGTCCCTGTTGTCCTCCAACAGTTACCCGTTGTGATCCCCTGTCGTTCCCCTGTGGATTTGGACTGCCTTCCTCGATCCTCGACCCTCGCCTGGACACACATCTTTTCACTTCTCTCCTGCCCTCGACTGCTTGCCTGCTCACAGACTGCCCTCCTCTCGCTCTACTCAACATTTGGTAACACACACTTCAGCTAACTGTACTCATAGCCACACACACACACACACACACACACACACACACACACACACACACACACACACGCACACACACACACACACACGCACACACACACACACTCTTGGGTTGTGTCACACATACCATTCTATAGTTTTAGTCAGTATTGTTTATTATTATACATATACATATATATATATATATATATATATATATATATATATATATATAGGATATATATAACAGCTCCCAGGCTGGCCCCCGTGTCAGCATCAGCACCGTGCTTGTAACCCTCGTCATGGAAACAAAAAAACTAATGAAATCAAATAAAAGTATATGTTCTGTTTATCGTGTGAGGCAATGCAAGTCGCGTAATGCAGATAAAAATAGCCACTCACAAATATGATTTTCTTTTCTTTTCTTAATGTTTTATTTGTATTTGACTTTATTACATAATTGTGTAGAATTGTATTAAACAAAACCGAAATGCAGCACCCCCTCCACTCCAAAAAGAATAAGCGGTAGTAAATGGATGGATGGGTTTTCTTTAGATTTAGAAAATCAGAGCTGTTTATTTTATGAAGGAATGTAGTAGTTAATTATAGAAGTGGAAGCCAATGTGGTTTAAAAGTGTTGATTTTGAATCGAGAATCATTTTGAACCGAGAATCGATTCTGAATCATTACCCCCAGGAATCGAATCAAATCACATGGATTTGTTTGGACGATTCATTACCCTATACCATACTTGCCAACCCTCCCGGATTTTCCGGGAAACTCCCGAAATTCAGCGCCTCTCCCGAAAACCTCCCGGGTCAAATTTTCTCCCGAAAATCTCCCGAAATTCAGGGGGAGGTGCAGGCCACGCCCCCTCCAGCTCCATGCGGACCTGAATAACGTGTACAAAGAGCATGTCTGCCCAATGACGTTAAAACTGTAGAATGATCGAGGGCGAGTTCTTGTTTTTTTATGTGGGTTTATTTTTAGGCAGTTTCATTAACGTCCTCCCAGCGCGGTAAAACAACACACAACAACAGCAATCCATTTTCGTCTACCGTAAAGCAGTTCGTCTGCCAAACAGCAATGTTGTGACACTCTTAAACAGGACAACACTGCCATCTACTGGACATGCATATGGTTAGAAAAACAAGGACGGACAATTCAACCCTTAACTCAACAATGAGTAGATGAGTATTATGTGTGTAAATGTGTAAATAAATGAACACTATATATATATATATATATATATATATATATATATATATATATATATATATATATATATATATATACACACATTTTTTACCGCTTATTCCCTTTTGGGGTCGCGGGGGGCGCTGGCGCCTATCCAGCTATTTCTTTTATATATATATATATATATATATATATAAATATATATATATATATTTATTGACTTGGTGAATATACTCCTCCCCTCTTAACCACGCCCCCAACCACACCCTCCGCCCCACCCGGATTACGCCCCCCACCTCCCGAAATTGGAGGTCTCAAGGTTGGCAAGTATTGTTTTGGTTACCATGGGTGCTAATTGGTTTCACCTGCCTATGATTAGTGCTCGGCATGTACATTTGCTGTTGAGCACTAATCAGAGAGCTATTTATTCACGTTGCTCGCCACAGTCGGTGTGGTTTCATTGTTTGAGGGATGCAACTGTCAACATTGGTGGGCAACCCACCCCTAGAGGGGGGGGTTGCCCACATCTGAGGTCCTCTCCAAGGTTTCTCATAGTCAGCATTGTCACTGGCGTCCCACTGGATGTGAATTCTCCCTGCCCACTGGGTGTGAGATTTCCTTGCCCTTTTGTGGGTTCTTCTGAGGATGTTGTAGTCGTAATGATTTGTGCAGTCCTTTGAGACATTTGTGATTTGGGGCTATATAAATAAACATTGATTGATTGATTAATTGATTGATTGAGTCCTGTTCTTGATTGCCTTAGCTTCCCGTGCGATCGGCACGTTTTTCTTTTGTTTGTTTCCGTCTTTTTGTCACATGTGAGGAGTCAGGTCGAGGTTTATTTTCCGGGAACGCAGAACGGACAGCTCCGGACGACAGCGTAAGGTAGGAGATGATTTATCAATCATAAATCATACACGTACCAAAAAGACAAAACCAAACAAGAAAAAGATGCCGATCGCACGGGAAGCTAAGGCAACAACTTAGAACAGGACTACACCAACGTGATGGTTGCATACCGCAAACAATGAACCCACATTGACTGTGGCGAGCAACGTGAATAAATAGCTCTCTGATTAGTGCTCAACAGCAGGTGAACATGCCGAGCACTAATCAAAGGCAGGTGAAACCAATTAGCACCCATGGTAACCAAAAAAAACACTCAAAGTGCACAAAACAGGAACTAAGGGAGTCTAAAACTAACAGAACATAACTAAACAAAACATGATCCGAAACACGGATCATGACAAATTTGGACCTAAAGGTTGAGGACAGTACTCTGTGTAAAGTTTTTTATCTCAACCCAATATGCCGTCAGATTGATTGATTGAAACTTTTATTGGTAGATTACACAGTACAGTACATATTCCGTACAATTGACCACTAAATGGTAACACCCGAATAAGTGTGATAGAACTTATTAGGGTCCACGTTAACCAATTCATGGAAGATGTTTTCAATTTTCTGTTGGATGAACACCTGATCTATTAAAGGGCTTTTCAAATGGTCTACACCTCCAATTTGAAAGTTGGGGTCAAGGTCTTTGACCAATATCTTTGTCATGGTCCAGTAACTCGAGTAACATTGGTGCTATTAACAAGGAAATTACGAAAATAGTGGATGTTTTCATATTTGAGGCACTTTTATTTTGTAAACTACTGTCAGCACCTGACTGTGGTTTTGCCTATTCACCGAATCTGAGGAGACCAGCATTGAGCTCGGTAGACCTACTACCAATCCAACAAGTTTCAATACCTGTCCGTATCTCTTGTTGGGGCTTATAGGGAAGTTGGAGCCCAGGTAACTTGAAGAGAGGGGCATTTATCCACCAGGCATGCAGGACTAAAACTGCCTGCCACTCCCTAAAATCAACCTTTCAAGCTGATTCTGTGATGACAGAGTACATTCCACGAGCGGCAAAGTTCGCCCTCTACAGGACTAGTTCGTCCTATTCACGCAGGACTAAAACTGCATGCCACTCTCTAAATCAGGGGGGTCAACTTGTTTTTATCGAGGGTCACAGAGCTTGTAACAGTGAATGTAAGAATACAAAATTATAATCGCCTTATTATATCATCTCACAATTTTCTATGTGTTTGGTTATTTGATTTCTGTATGTACAAATTGATGGATAACTTGCAAAAGGATCAAAAGGAGTCCTCTTGAAATGGGCCAAAGGACCCTATTGTTCTTCGTGCGTTTTATTATTCTTTCTTTTTTATTCCGCACCTACGCGCTGTAATTTGACCCCTTTAACATGCTTCCAAATTCACCAAATTTGAAACATACATTGGGTTGGCAAACCTTCCCAACATATTAAGCAACCAAACCCCAAAAATTAAAATTGTGTGCTAGCGCCCGACACGAAGAAAAAAAAAAAACAGAATGCTTGTAACTTCCGTTAACAATGTCTTAAAGACATGAAACAAAAACCTCTATGTGTTGCGATCTGCTGCTCAGATCTTCACGTGTTTGTTTTTTCATTTTCAGTCTGACCCGTTTATTTCCTGTTTTTGTCCATCACTATGGTTACACATCAGTCCACCTGTTAGTCTCGCCCCGCACACCTGCTACTAATTTTCACCCTCCTATTTAAGCTCACCTTTTCTGTTTACTCATTCTCGGATCCTAATTTGCCCACGCGCATCAGTGACGACTCTCATCATTCGTATGTATTTTCTCGCTAGCTCTCACGCCAAGCCACTTTATTGTCTAGCTTTCATGCTAAATGTTTTGTTTACTTTTTTGTGTCCTCGTACCAAGTTCTAGTTTTCCTTGTTTTATCCTAGCTTTCACGCTAGCGTCTTTTGTTTACTTTTTCTCTTTACACCAGTATTTTTGTTCATAGACTTTTGTTATTAAATACCCTTTATCTTACCTATGCTGTGTTCTGCTTCGACGCATCCACGGGAAAACCACACCGGCATTACAATGCCGAAGAAGAGTCATCACAGTAGGATCCGAGCATCAAGTTGTTTTTCCGCGTCGAAACCACGGGAGGAACCCTTCGACTTAGGGTTGTGGTTGGAGCTCGTGGCTTGGGAGCAGGAAAGACTCGACTGTGGGCCTGAAGTCTCCTCCGAAGCCGTTCGCGCTGCCCCGAAGAAGCGGGGGGTCCAGTGGAGAGGTCCCCCGCGCGGCAGTAATGTTCCAGCACCACTTATTCCTCCCCATGGACACAGCAAGTTTCACCCCGTCCAGGATTCACCCGTCATTACCGGTAATCCTGCTTGTTTTTTTTCAAATCATTCCTTAAGCTGCCATGACACTTTTTCTGACACAAGCGATGACGTCATTTGGGGAACGCCCACCGGTGTCGCAACACCGGCCTCTGTTGATGACATTTTTTCAGAAGATTTTTTTATTGTGGACGATATATCTCAGCCATTTTCCAAAGACTTGGACAGTAATAATACTTTCACACAGTATCAGGACATTTATATTGATTCTAGTCACCCTCAGTATATTGTTAATTGTCAAGATCAGCCTCCCATTACTTTGGCCCCGCCCACATCTCAGCCTATTTCACGTCCTACCCCTACGTCACCTGATTTTGAAACTGACCTAGAAAAATATAGTCCTGCCTGGATGGACGAGTGGTACAGGAGAGTTTTGATTGAACTGGAGCTGGAGGAGAAATTTCTTGCTGCTCAGAACAATCCTCTCCTCATACAGACTAATGGGGTGGAGTCTGCCCTCCTCCAAACCTCCCACCGCCCGCCCTTACGGTCAGCCTCTATCCAACGGGACCCCGTCTGGAATCCGGGTCTCGAGGGGAGGGCCAGTATTACTACTAAGCCTCCTAGACCTCCACCACCGGTGTTTACACCTGTTAAGCCACTACGGCCTCCTAGACCTCCTCCACCTGTGTTCCGTCCGTGCCCTAGTTCTAGTTGTAGTCACAGTCTCTCTCAGAGTTCGAGTCCCAGCCTTCTTCGTAGCCCATGCTCTAGTCCTACTCGTAGACCGACTTGTAGACTGAGTCGTAGTCCAAGTCCTGGTCCGAGTTTCCGTTCTGATTCTAGTTGTAGTCCTAGTCTTTCTCGTAGTCGTCGTAGTCCTAGTTCCACTCGTAGACTGATCCGTAGTCCGAGTCCTGTTTCGAGTCCGGTCCCGAGTCTTGTTTCTTGCCTTTGTAATATTAGTACTGATTCCCCTCGTGGTCTTAGTCCGAACCCTAGTCCTTACCCAAGTTCTTGTCCGAGCCCCAGTGTTACTGTAAGTCCTAGTCTTTGTCCTAGTCCTTGCCCGAGCACCAGTTTGATTGTTAGTCCCAGTCCTTGCCCAAGCCCTAGTTTGACCGTTTGTCCTAGTTCTTGCCCAAGCCCTGGTATGACTGTAAGTCCTGGTCGTTGCCCAAGCCCTTCTCAAAGCACTAGTGTGATTGTAAGTCCTGGTCCTCTCTCAAGTCCTTGCCCGAGTCCTAGTGTTTGTCTTATCACTCATCATAGTCCTGCTCACAGCCAGTCCCCTAGTTCTCCTCGGCAGACCCCTGTGCCTGCTCCTCGGCTGAAGCCGACTCCTGCTCCTCGGCTGAAGCCGACACCTGCTCCTCGGCTGAAGCCGACACCTGCTCCTCGGCTGAAGCCGACACCTGCTCCTCGGCTGAAGCCGACACCTGCTCCTCGGCTGAAGCCGACACCTGCTCCTCGGCTGAAGCCGACACCTGCTCCTCGGCTGAAGCCGACACCTGCTCCCAGTCTGGTTCTCACACCAGCACATGACACTAACCTGGTTTTCACGCCAGAATTCGACTCTCGCCTGGTTCACACACCAGCAGCTTTTTCGGGCCTGGTTCTCACACCAGTTTTGAACTCTAGTCTGGTTCTCGCACCAGAAACTGATGTTAGCCTGGTTCTCACACCAGCCTCCGACCCAGAACTGGTTCTCATACCAATTACAGACTTTAACCTGGATCTCACTCCAGCAACAGCTCCAAAGCTGGAGCCGACTCCAGCAACAGCTCCAAAGCTGGAGCCCACTCCAGTGCCAGCTCCTCGACAAGCGCCGGTACCAGCTCCACGCCGCCATGCACTGCCGACGAGGAAGCTGGAGCCCACACCGGCGCCGACGACGGGGCTGGAGCCCACACCAGCGCCGACGACGGGGCTGGAGCCCACACCAGCGTCGACGACGGGGCTGGAACCTTCACCTGTGTCGACAGGGCTGGAGCCCACTCCAGTGCCAGCTCCTCGACAAGCGCCGGTACCAGCTCCACGCCGCCAAGCACTGCCGACGAAGAAGCTGGAGCCCACACCGGCGCCGACGATGAGGCTGGAGCTCACACCAGTCACGACTCCTGCGGCTCCCAGGCCGCCTCCGACGACTCCTGCGGCTCCCAGGCCGCCTCCGACGACTCCTGCGGCTCCCAGGCCGCCTCCTACGACTCCTGCGGCTCCCAGGCCGCCTCCGACGACTCCTGCGGCTCCCAGGCCGCCTCCGACGACTCCTGCGGCTCCCAGGCCGCCTCCGACGACTCCTGCGGCTCCCAGGCCGCCTCCGACGACTCCTGCGGCTCCCAGGCCGCCTCCGACGACTCCTGCGGCTCCCAGGCCGCCTCCGACGACTCCTGCGGCTCCCAGGCCGCCTCCGACGCCTTCTTCGGCTGCAGCACCCGCATCATCCTCGCCAGCTGCACTCGGGCCTGCTTTGGCTGCAGCACCCGCATCATCCTCGCCAGCTGCACTCGGGCCTGCTTTGGCTGCAGTCCCCGCACCCTCGTCTGCTGCTTCCAAGCCTGCTGGGATTTCGGTGCTGAGGCGTCGTCCACCACGTCGATCACGGGCGTGGCCTCTGCGAGGTCATCCTCCTCGCCAGACACTCCCTCCTCCATGTCGGCCACGGATGTGGCCGTGCCCGGGTCGTCCGCCTCGCCGGGCACCTCATCCTGCGAGGCGGCCACTAATGTGGCCTTTTCGAGGTCGCCCGCCAAAACTTTTTCGGCAGCAGCGTTCCACCCGCCGCCGCCACATGATGTGTCCTCGGTGGATTCGGGGACATGCGATCTGGCGACCCTCCACCGTGGACTCCCTCCGCCCTCCCTTCGTTTGTGAACTTTCTGGTTTTGGGGAGGGGGTTCAAGTTTTGTTTGTTTTTTAAGACATCTGGTATCTGTCTTTTGTTGGGGGGGAATACTGTTGCGATCTGCTGCTCAGATCTTCACGTGTTTGTTTTTTCATTTTCAGTCTGACCCGTTTATTTCCTGTTTTTGTCCATCACTATGGTTACACATCAGTCCACCTGTTAGTCTCGCCCCGCACACCTGCTACTAATTTTCACCCTCCTATTTAAGCTCACCTTTTCTGTTTACTCATTCTCGGATCCTAATTTGCCCACGCGCATCAGTGACGACTCTCATCATTCGTATGTATTTTCTCGCTAGCTCTCACGCCAAGCCACTTTATTGTCTAGCTTTCATGCTAAATGTTTTGTTTACTTTTTTGTGTCCTCGTACCAAGTTCTAGTTTTCCTTGTTTTATCCTAGCTTTCACGCTAGCGTCTTTTGTTTACTTTTTCTCTTTACACCAGTATTTTTGTTCATAGACTTTTGTTATTAAATACCCTTTATCTTACCTATGCTGTGTTCTGCTTCGACGCATCCACGGGAAAACCACACCGGCATTACAATGCCGAAGAAGAGTCATCACACTATGGAAGTCTAACCTAGACCTACATTTCCTAATTGTACATCCTCGGGCAAAAATCAACAGGAAGTTGGCAAAAACCCCTTCAAAACAAAATTTTTGCAAAAAATGCAATTTTTGCCTCTTAGAGCTGTAATTTGACCCACTTAAAATGCTTCAAAACTCACCAAACTTGGCACACACATCAGGACTGGCAAAAATTTAATGAAAAAACCAAACCCCAAAACTCAAAATTGCGCTCTAACGCAATTTTTTAATAAAACACAGAAAAAACTGCTCCTAGGAAGAAAACACAGACAAAACTGCTTGTAACTACCGGTAGGAATGCCGGAAAGACATGAAACAAAAACCTCTATGTAGGTCTCAATTAGACCTACATTTTAAAAATCGACATCCTTCAGCAAAAATCAACAGGAAGTTAAAAATTACCCCTTCAAAATAAAAGTTTTGTAAAAACCTGTCACCTTTTTTCAAACATTATCTCCTCAGAGCGCGTTTGTCGTGTCGGCTTAAAACTCGCACAGGAGAGAGATTGAACCCTTCTGATTAAAAGTTATTCAGAGTTTTGATTAATGCTCCGGTTTAGATTTTACACGCCTTTAAAGAACCCCTGCGCAAATTTTCCTAAAAAAATGTCATTTTTGCCTCTTTGAGCTGTAATTTGACCCCCTTAAAATGCTTTAAAACGCACCACACTTGGCACACACATCAGGACTGGCGAAAATTGCTATCTAATAAAAAAATAAATAAAAAAATAAAAACTCAAAATTGCGCTCTAGCGCCCCCTAGGAATACAACACAGACAAACTGGTCCTAGGAAGAAAACACAGACAAAACCTCTTGTAACTTCCGGTAAGAATGTCAGAGAGACAAAAACCTCTATGTAGGTCTTAATTACACCTATATTTTTATAATTGACATCCTTCAGCAACAATCAACAGGAAGTTTGCTATTCCCACTTCAATACAACTACATTCCTTTCACAATGCATTAGATCTCAAAATGGTGGCACAAAGGCATCCTTATAAAAATGCCCCAGCCACTTTACAACTGTTATTACTATGAAACTGATGTATAACACATGTGTATACAACTTTTTCTCTGTCTAATAATCCATCCATCCATCTTCTACCGTTTATCCGGCCTTGGGTTACGGGGGCAGCAGCTAAAGGCGGACCCGACCAACGCTGCTTGCAGCTTTAATTATTTTTGCAAACTATAATACGGTATATAATATTTAGAGGTCCTAATAAAATTATTCAATCGAGATTCTTATTCATCTCGATTGTAAATTCCATCCATCCATTTTCTACCGCTTGTCCCTTTCGGGGTCGAGAACATGCCAACTCCACACAGAAAGATATGACTCTAAGATTGAACCTTCAGGACCTTTGTGTTGTGAGACACATGCAAAACCCCTGTTTCACCGCGCTGCTTCTCGATTGTAAATTGATTAATAATTTGAAAAAAATCTAAATTTTCTGACAAATTATTTTTAAAAAAACAAAACATTTTTTAGGCCATTTCAATGCTTACATAATGCTCATGTGTATCATACCTCAGCAACCAAAAATAGGTTTTGTAACCCGTAAGTTGTTTTGATAAGTTATTATTATAAAAAATAATACATTGCGAAAATCAATTTGAATCGAGAATCGATTATGAATCAAACCTTCACCCCAAGAATCGGATCGAATGGCGAGGTGCCCAGAGATTCACGCCAATAACAATTGAATATTTGTTGCATGAGCAGATAGTATCAAAATTAAAAACATGTGGAATTTCCTGTATTATGTACATCATGGGTGTCAAACTCTGGCCCGCGGGCCAAATTTGGCCCGCCGTGTATTTTCATTTGGCCCTTGAGGCAATATCAAATTAACATTAGAGCTGGCCCGCCGGTATTATACAGCGGCAGTGTAGCTGTAACACCGCATTCACCGCTAATACTCATACTTGCTAACCCTCAGCCCCGATTTTCCAAGGAGATTCCCAAATTTCAGTGCCCCTCCCGAAAATCACGAGGGGGCAACCATTCTCCCAAATTTCTCCCGATTCCCACCTGGACAACAATATTGGGGGCGTGCCTTAAAGGCACTGCCTCAAGCGTCCTCTAAAACCTTTCGTCACGTCCGCTTTTCCTACGTAGAAAAAGCGTGCCGGCATAGTCACATGATATATGTGGCTTTTACACACACACACGCTAATGTAATGCAAGTTTGGTCAACAGCCATACAGGTCACACTGAGGGTGGCCGTATAAACAACTTTAAGACTGTTACAAATATGCGCCACACTGTGAACCAACACTAAACGAGAATGACAAGCAAATTTCGGGAGAACATCTGCACTGTAACACAACATAAACACAACAGAACAAATACACAGAACCACTTGCAGCACTACATCTTCCTGGACGCTACAATATACAAATGTATTATTAGTCTGTGGGAAAAGTCTATTTTGATATTTACCTGAGAAGGCTGAAAATAGAAAAGAGGCATTCAATTTCTATTTAAATTTGATTTGATATGCCATTGCTATTTTCAAATTATTAGTATTATTTAAAACTCGATTTTGCATGTCACTATAAAGTTATATAAGTCTCGCTTGTTCAATATTCAATGCAAAACTTGTTTGGGTCCCTATTAAAAGGTTAATTTGTTCAACCTTGGCCCGCGGCTTTGTTCAGTTTAAAATTTTGGCCCACTCTGTATTCTAGTTTGACACCCCTGATGTACATGTTTTTCTGTCAAAATGGAAATAATGAAAACATTAAGTAAGAAAGATGAAGTATGCACAATTTTTCCAGGCTTTCATGGGCCCTGGAACTGGCCACCGGGCCTTGAATTCAACACAGGAGCTCTATTATTTCAGACTGATTCTGTGATAATGATGGAGTTCATTCCACGAGCAGCAAAGTGCACCTTCGAGAGGACTAGTCAGTCTTATTTTCTGTTAGACTATAACTGCATCCCACTCTCTAAATTCAACCTTTCAATCTGATTTTGTGATAATGACGGAGTACATTCCACGAGCGGCAAAGTCCGCCCTCTACAGGACTAGTCAGTCCTATTTCTGCAGGATTAAAACTGCATGCCTCTCTTAAATCAGTTCAAACGGATTCTGTGATATTAATGGAGTTCATTCCATCCATCCATTTTCTACCGCTTATTCCCTTTGTGGTTGCTGGGAGTGCTGGAGCCTATCTCAGCTACAATCGGGCGGAAGGCGGGGTACACCCTAGACAAGTCGCCACCTCATCACAGGGCCAACACAGATAGACAGACAACATTCACACACTAGAGTCAATTTAGTGTTGCCAATCAACCACATTTGGCAAAGTGCGCCCTCCAGAGGACTAGTTCGTCCTATTTCGTCATAATCCTATCAGGGCTCCAACAGACGTGTTGATTCTTCCAGGAACTCGGATCATGATGCAACTTAAAACTGGTGCTCATCAAAAAATTTAGGCAAAGCAGTCATTTGTGTTTCATCTGGACTTTGGAATGTTTCAGTTCATAATTTATTTCTGGGGGTCGACTTTAAAAATGGCACAAAGCAATCTCAGCAAACCTTTCCAAATGGCAGAGATGATACAGATTAGGCATTCACATTTTACAACCAAATTTCCAAAGGAGTGACCTAAGGTGATAGTCATGTACAAAATGTTGACATTGTAAGACTACAAATATGTTTGTCATTTCTGCTCCATTACAATTTGGGATGAAGGCATGTCTGCGGTAATTGATCAAACTGGCACCACATGGCGCGTGAACCAGAAAATAGCTTGCGACCTCACAAACACAATCCATCATTTTTGTGAATAGCACAGCCTTGGCAGATGTTAATGCTGAAGGAAGGCCCTGATCAAGAAGTTGTCACGTACAAAACTGATATTCTGTTTTAAGACGTCCCTCCTTCCTTCGAGGATTTCGAACCTGTTGGTTTTAGGTCGTGATGGGACATCTCTGACCTTTTGCCAGCCGTTACCTCTGCCTTCTGTTCGTCGCCCCTCAACCTCCGGCGGTTGATGAGCTTCTGCAGCTGCAGCTTGTTGGTGAAGAAGATGTTGCGCCAACCCACCTCTTGTGCCAGGGAGGGGACCTCAGCGGAAACTGTTTTGCAGCGACGCCGCACTGCCTGCTCCCAGAATTCCTCTGATCCACAAAGCTTAAAGGGGAACATAATCACAAATTCAAAATGGTTAAAAACAATAAAAATCAGTTCCCAGTGGTTTGTTGTATTTTTAAAAGTTTTTTTCAAAATATTACCGGTCCCGGAATATCCCCAAAAAAAGCTTTAAAGTGCTTGATTTTCGCTATTTGCGATGCGACTATCCATTCCCTGTGACGCCATACAGTGCTGCCAAAGTAAACAAACAATGGCAGATACCACAGCAAGGTATAGCGACATTAGCTCGGATTCGGACTCGGATTTCAGCGACTTAAGCGATTCAACAGATTACGCACGTATTGAAATGGATGGTTGGAGTATGAAAGTATTGAAGAAGAAACTGAAGCTATTGAGCGAATAGCTATTGACGCTATTCATAGCTATAGCATGGCTGAATAGCTGCGTTAGCATCGCCGGTAAAATGTGCGGACCAAACGATCAGGACTTTCGCATCTCTTGACACTGGGGCAACTTAAATCCATCGATTGTTAAGTGTTTTTTTCGCATTAAATGTGGGTGGAAGGAAACGTAATATAGTTGCAAATGCATCTGCAGGTTATCCATACATCTCTGTGTCATGTGTGCTTTAGCACCGCCGGTAAATAGCATGTTAGCATCGATTAGCGTAACATGTTAGCATCGATTAGCTGGCAGTCAACATCGACCAAACTCACCTTTGGGATTTCGTTGACTTTATCGTTGCAAATGCATCTGCAGGTATTCCATACATCTCTGTGCCATGTCTGCCTTAGCACCGCCGGTAAATAGCATGTTAGCATCGAAGAGCAGAGAACAGAATATCTTAATGCAGAGGGTAGAGCTGGGCGATATGGCCCTTTTTAAATATCTCGATATTTTTAGGCCATGTCACGATACATGATATATATCTCCATATTTTGCCTTAGCCTTGAATGAACACTTGATGCATATAATCACAGCAGTATGATGATTCTATATGTCCACATTACAACATTCTTCTTCATACTGCATTAATATACAGTATGCCTATTTTAAACTTTCATGCAGAGTGCCAAATCACTACTAAGTCGATTCAGCAAAAGTGTATTTATTAAACAGTTATTAAGCAGTGGCACAAACATTCATGTCATTTCAAAACAGAAAGTGCAAGATTGTCAGAGACATTTTAAAACAAGCTATAAGTTCACTTTTGTGCATGATGTGAATAAGATGACATATGAAAACAACACTAAATTAAAGTGCACTTTTTGTACAGAACGCCAAAACAATAGATTAAAATAAATAAAGTGCACTTTTGTGCATGATGTCACATAAGAAAGACATTTCAATAACTGTCAAATAAAAATGAGCTGTATAATAGGAAATCAAATCGATATGTGGTAGGTTCCTGCGGACGTTATCTCCTTATGATGTTCACTATTTTTTTATACAGTGTTGATGGGGAAATGGTTGCTTTGGCATTTTGTTGGTGTGGCACTGAAAGGAGATGTTGACATGCGGAGTAATCACTCTTCATTCTCTAGCGGGTGACTTTTCAAATGATGCTACATATTCCTTTTTGTAGCAACGCTTTTGCCCCACACTTGACAAATTACGGTTGTCTGTTCGACATGTTCCAACTTGAAGCCAGACGATGGACACCCTGCTGTTTATCTTGGGAATTAATTCTTCCTTCATTCGTTACCAGATTGGCACCTTCTTTCTCTCGTATTACCACTCGCACCACAGCTAACTTTACCCATGCTCCTACCTCTCTGCTCCGCGAGGGCGTATACGTATGTGACGTATGTAAGAAGGTGCGCTTGTTTACGTCTCTGTGAGAAGGAGAGACAAGAAAGAGTGGGAAGAGCCTGTAGTGTAATGCCCGCAGCTAAAAGCAACTGCGTGAACGTATACTCGAATATCACAATATAGTCATTTTCTACATCACACAGAGACAAACCCGCGATATAGCGAGTATATCGATATATCGCCCAGCCCTACTTGAGTGGCCGCATTGGGTTCAAAAAAATTTGCCTGGGGGCCGAATGCCGACTACATGTACAGTAAATGATACAAGTATATAGCCAGCACATATGTGTTTACATAGTATATTAATGTAGTAATATAATCCAGAATAGTTGGTACAAAGAGTATGTGAAAGTTGGAATCCTACCTTGTTTACTTGAGTAATTGTAATCAATCAGAATGATCAAGTAGCTACAATACCCCAAACATGGATAAGTGTGAAGAGAGTGTCTAACATTTTTCCCATCATGCAATGTTATAGATTTAAATGGTTGTAATTTAGAATTGTTTATGGTGATTAGTAGAGATGTCCGATAATGGCTTTTTGGCGATATCCAATATTCCGATATTGTCCAACTCTTAATTACAGATTCCGATATCAACCGGTACCTATATATACAGTAGTGAAATTAACACATTATGTCTAATTTTGTTGTGCTGCCCCGCTGGATGCATTAAACAATGTAACAAGGTTTTCCAAAAATAAATCAACTCAAGTCATGGAGAAAAATGCCAACATGGCATTACCATATTTGTTATTGAAGTCACAAAGTGAATGATTTTTTTTTAACATGCCTCAAAATAGCAGCTTGGAATTTGGGACATGCTCTCCCTGAGAGAGCATGAGGAGGTTGAGGTGGGCGGGGCTGGGGGGCGGGGTTGAGGTGAGGGGGTACCGGGGGCGTTGGGGGTGTATATTGTGGCGTCCCGAAATAGTTAGTGCTGCAAGGGTTTCTGGGTATTTTTTCTGTTACGGTACGGATGTTCTCCCGAAATGTGTTTGTCATTCTTGTTTGGTGTGGGTTCACAGTATTGCGCATATTTGTAACAGTATTAAAGTTGTTTATACGGCCACCCTGAGTGGGACCTGTACGTTTGTTGACCAAGTATGCTTTGCCTTGTGTGTGTGTGAAAAGCCGCAGGTAATATGTGGCTGGGAAGGCACGCAAAGTTTGTTGTCTGCGTGGAAATCGGGACAAATTCGTAAGAATGGTTGCCCCGGGAAATTTTCAGGAGGGGCACTGAAATTTGGGAGTCTCCCAGGAAAATCGGGAGCGTTGGCAAGTATGGAAGAGAGTGTCTAACATGTTTTCCCATTATGCAATGTTATAGATTTAAATGGTTTTTATTTTGAAATTTTTTATGGTGATTAGATGTTTTTTATAATGTCCACAAAGTTCAGTGAGTAGGTTGTGTTATGTGTGTGACCATGAGTGTTGACTTTTTGTGTTGGTTGCATGTTTTTGAGCAATGACTAAGGAAAGTTGTTTGGATTGGGTCACATGTTCAAAGGGTCATCAGTAGAGATGTCCGATAATATCGGACTGCCGATATTAACGGTTGATAAATGCTTTAAAATGTAATGTTGGAAACTATTGGTATCAGTTTCAAAAAGTAAAATTTATGACTTTTTGGAACGCCGCTGTACCCAGTGGTACACAAACGCAGGGAGAAGTACAAAACGCCAATAAACCTTAAAGGCACTGACTGCCTTTGCGTGCTGGCCCAGTCACATAATATCTACATCTTTTCACACACACAAGTGAATCCAAATCATACTTGGTCAACAGCCATACAGGTCACACTGAGGGTGGCCGTATAAACAACTTTATCACTGTTACAAATATGCGCCACATTGTGAACCCACACCAAACAAGAATGACAAACACATTTCGGGAGAACAGCCGCACCGTAACACAA
Source organism: Nerophis ophidion (assembly GCF_033978795.1). Taxonomy (NCBI): domain Eukaryota; kingdom Metazoa; phylum Chordata; class Actinopteri; order Syngnathiformes; family Syngnathidae; genus Nerophis; species Nerophis ophidion. Next base: position 13,498,006 of record NC_084624.1, on the reverse strand, counting down.
CTAAAACACAACAGAACAAATACTCAGAACCCCTTGCAGCACTAACTCTTCCGGGATACTACAATATACTTCCCCTGCTGATTTACTCACGTCGTCCACAAGTTGTTAAATGAAATGAAAAAATAATTTGGAAACACCCCACAGGCCACGTTCCTTAAAAAAACTCATGATACCAGTGTGCTGCACTTAGCCCGTGGACCATAGTTCGGACTCCTATGTCTTAGTGATGTATTAATTTTCTACCACTTAGTGCAGGGGTCGGGAACCTTTTTGGCTGAGAGAGCCATGAAAGCAAAATATTTAAAAATGTATTTCCGAACGAGCCATATAGTAGTCATTTTTAACACTGAATACAAATATATGTGTGCATTTTTAAGTAAGACCAACATTTTAAGAATACAATAAGTATCTTCTTCTTTTCAATAACATTGTTATTCTGAAGCTAATGAATAAAATACTTCTTACCATTAATGCGACTTCTTGAACAGGAACGGTAGAAAACGGATGGATGGATTCAAATGCATGAGAATGTTTTATATTTTGAACGTTATTTTTAACACTGTGATTACCAGCGGAATTATTCATTACTTAACGCTGTGTTTTTCAACCATTGTACCGCGGCACACCATAGTGTGCAGTGAGATAGTCTGGTGTGTCGTGGGAGAGATTATGTAATTTCACCTAATTAGGTTGATAATATTTTATGCAAACCTGTAACTATAATTCAAAAATATGCTGTTATTGAGTGTCTGTGCTGTCTAGAGCTTGGCAGAGTAAGCGTGTAATACTCTTCCATATCAGTAGGTGGCAGCAGGTAGGTAATTGCTTTTATACATGTCGGGAACATGGTATGTCATGATCACAATATGCGGGAGGCAGCATGTAGGTAAAAAGGTATCCAACACTTATACTAAAAATAAACAAAAGGCGAGTGCCGCTAAGAAAATTCATTGAAGCAAAACAAAACTAAAACTGAACTGGCTGCAAAGTAAACAAAAACAGAATGCTGGACGACAGCAAAGACTTACAGTGTGCGGAGCAGACGGCGTCCACAAAATACATCCGTACATGGCATAACAATCAACAATGTCCACACAAAGAAGGAGTGCGTCCGCACAACTTAAATAGTCTTGATTGTAAAAACAAAGCAGGTGCGATGAATAGCATTCCAGGAGGACATGAAACTGCCACAGGAAAATACCAACAAAAGAAGAAAAGCCACCAAAATAGGAGCGGAAGTCACACAGGAAAACACAGAAAAAACTCAAAATAAGTTACGGCTTGACAGTACACGTACATGAAGACAAGAGCTATTGCGAGAACAATTTTTTTTTGTCAATATCGGCTACTGAGTTGAATTTTTTTTATGTTTTCTGCTGGTGGTGCGCCACAGAATTTTTTCAATGAAAAAAATGTGTTTTGGCTCAAAAAAGGTTGAAAAACACTGACTTATCGTGTTAAGCAATGCCAGCTAAGATTTATCTGAGAGCCAGATGCAGTCATCCAAAGAGCCACATCTGGCTCTCGAGCCATAGGTTCCCTACCCCTGACTTAGTGTGTGACAGTCAGATTCACACCTAAGGACAATTGAGAGTCTTACATTTTTATCAAAATTTGAGTCTGTAGACCTCACCTGCCTAAACCTGTGTGAGGTTCTTGCAAGTTGTCCAACATCTTCGAGCTCCAGATGGTTGATGATCCACAGAAGTAAAGGGTCAGGCAGGCGTTCCAGGTAATCATAGTGGCCCTGGCACAAAGCTTTGGCATACTGCAAGATCCCTCTGCCAAAGACCGAGCTGAGCTCTCCTGAATAGATAGAGCAGCTTATGGAATTCTTTAAATATATAAAACTGTAATCATTTTCTTTCCTGGCTTGTAAGAACTTATTGCAAGTGTTATGGTCACCATTATCCCCTCATTCTTTTGTTATACCGCTTCATTTTCTTTGCTGGCTTGTAAGAACTTATTGCAAGTGTTAAGGTCACCATTATCCCCTCATTCTTTTGTTATACCGCTTCATTTTCTTTGCTGGCTTGTAAGAACTTATTGCAAGTGTTATGGTCACCATTATCCCCTCATTATTTTGTTATACCGCTTTGCAGTGGAGCCAGAACACTGCCAGTAACTTTTGATGTTGAAAAAACAAACAAAAAAAGTTGTAGTGACATTGAAAAAAATATTATATATTGTAAAATTGCAAAAAATAAAAAAATTCAAAAAACTCCCCCTCAATGTAAAAACTGTGCCAGTATGTTGTTACTAAAAAGAGGAGTCTGAAAAAAATTGAATAATTCACAATAAGTGTCAAACAAAAAAAAATCGAAAGATTAGCATTGAAAAATCAAAACAAAAAAGATCCACAAAAAATATTGTCTGTAGATATTTTTTGCATAAAACATTTACAAATACTAATACTTGTTTCTGTGTAAATGGCAAGGCAAGGCAACTTTATAGCTCGGTATAGCTCGGTTGGGGCGGTATAGCTCGGTTGGTAGAGCGGCAGTGCCAGCAACTTGAGGGTTGCAGGTTCGATCCCCGCTTCCGCCATCCTAGTCACTGCCGTTGTGTCCTTGGGCAAGGCACTTTACCCACCTGCTCCCAGTGCCACCCACACTGGTTTAAATGTAAAAATTAGATATTGGGTTTCACTATGTAAAGCGCTTTGAGTCACTAGAGAAAAAACGCTATATAAATATAATTCCCTTCACTTTACTTATTTGTATAGCACATTTACAACAATGTTTAAATTGAACCAAAGTGCTTTACAGGTTAAAAAGCATAGGGCAATAAATAAATAAATAAATAAAATAACAATGAATGAGCTAAACAAGATAGTGCAAAAGCAATACGGTAAAAGGAGTCGAATAAAAAGTAAAAAAAAATTGCTAAATAATAAAAGTGCGACAAATTTGAAAAAAAAAATGTTTTTCTACCTTGACAGAGTTTTGTTATATTACCAAAAATTACTGGAAGTTTTCTTGGACAATACTTTGACTAAAAATGCCCAAAAGAATACAATGTGGATCAATTTATGCCAAGCTATTGGAAAAACAGCTCTGGTGTTGCAGGTGACAGGCAAAATAGAGCAATATAGAGCATATTGCTGAAGTTTATTTTGATAGTGCAAAGTTACAATATAATGCCATATTTCACACTTTTTTCTTTTCTTTTTTTTTTTACCACATGTCCGAAAAGGAGTAGTATTGCCTAAAAGGGTGATTCTCAAACTGTGTTACTCATTCTACTTGGGACGCCAAAGAATCAGTTCATTAAATATTCAAACACAGTGTTACTGCTCAAACTGTGTGTAATGTGGGCCACAATATTCTGTTTACTTGTTAAATAAAACCTCTGCTTTGTTTTAAATTAATATTTCGGCTGAATATTCTACTGTATTTTATGTTGTCATTATATTTGGACTTGGAGAGACAAGTTTCTTCTGAGGTGCTACTTGGTAAGGAAAGTTTGATTAATTCTGGCCTAATAAAAACAAAGGTCTTACTTTGTAGCTTGCTGTCATCCAAGAAGTCCTCATAAGTCAGAATCAGCTGGCCGGGCTTTGAAAGTTTGTACACAGCTCTGGGGGATATCAGCCACCATCTCCATATCACCTGTTCAGGTATTACACACTCAGTGTCCACAGCATTAGGTACACTTACACAATCTGCATGGCCAAAAAATGGAAAAATGAGCAAAATATCTAAAATGATTGTCCAAAGTGTTTCTGTCACACCTATGGATCATGTTTTGTTTTGTCATGTTTTGATTTTGGACATTCAGTCACGTTTTGCACTTCCTGGTTTTGTTTGTTTCCATGCCAACCTATTAGTTTCCACCTGGTCCCCTTAAGTCGCGCCCCGGTCCTCAGCCTCTCACACCTGTTTTCTATTACCACAGCCAGTACTTAAGTCATTTGCTTTCTGTTCATCATTCTGGGAACTTTTCTATTTGCTTTCTGCTTCATGCCTTCACGATTACTTGCTACGCACCCTGCTATCCATGCCCCCTTGTTTCGGTCACAGTTAAGTGTTTTTGTTTTAGTTGTTCATAGTTCTGCCACAGTGTAAGTTTAAATTTATAGTTTATCGTCTGTCATGCCATCGAGCAGGTGTTTTGTTTTCCTGTTTGTATTTTTGTAGCCAAGCTTTATACCTCTTTGTGAGCGCCCTTAGTTCGATTATTTTTGTATTTAGTATTCAAATAAACCATGTACTTACACTCCCGTTTGGCTCGTCCCGTATCCTCTCTGCATCGAAGGAGTAAACCAAATCCAAGTCCAAGCCTGACAGTTTCTCACTTCGATCTTAGACCAATTATTTTAAGTACTGTAGCCTACACTTCAGATTTGAGAAATATTACTGGGATTCTCAAATTGTGGTACTTGCGCTCTACCTTATGGTGCGCCAAAGAATCACTTGATGAAATATTCAAACCCAGTGTTACTGTTCAAACTGTGTGTAATGTTACAGTAGCCAAAACATCTAAACAAATCAAATCAACTTTATTTCTAAAGCACATTTAAAATGTACCACAGGGGGTAGCCAAAGTGCTGTGAAATAGGCAGGTTAAAAGATAACACAAGGAAAACGAGCAAACACAACCAAACACAAACACAGGACGATAATAAATAAATAAATAAATATCTCTGGCACTCATCGAGGATGGACGCTGCCCTTTCCTCTCCCTTATCTCTCCTGCTTGCTTCTTTGTTTTATCTTGTCTTAAATTTCTTGTTGCCTCTTTTTGCACTGCTCTCCAAATCTAAACATTGCAACTATTTAACTGGCCTCAACAAAATTGACAAGATCTTGGGTTTTGGGGGAACCTGCTGTCGTGACAAAGCGGTTGTTGCTGGACACACGCCGGACTCTTGGGAGAAGAAGGAGGGCCGCATTCCTGGCGACCCTTTTCTGTCGAGGACGTGAAGATATCCACCTATTCGGAATTATGACAACAGGACATCTGCTGATTGGAGTAAGCGCTGCTCTGGTTTGTCGACAAATTGGAGGTTGATGGCAGTCTTCAAAGTACCCCAAAGCTGCCGCAAATGATTGGAGGACGCGGGAAGAACTGTGGATTGCATCAGACTGTCTACCCCGCAGTTTTGAGGACCAGTCATAGACAATTTAGAGTGAAAAGCAAATTTTATTTTCACCCGCATAAAAATAATTCTAACTTGGATCCTTTCCCTGGATTTGAGACTCTCCCGCAGGACGGTGCTGTGAAGACACAACAAACTCCCTTCTTGTCTCTCATGGACACACACCTGTTGTTGTTGACTTTGGACTAGCGACTGCAATACATCAAGGCCGCGGAACTGAGACACACTACGGGCTTACACACACACACATCCACAAAAATATACGCCACACATACACACCCCATCACCCCCCAACCCAACGCCCTCGACGCAAATCCGATAGGAGTGATGAATGGATAGTCAGCGCCTGAGAGCTGCGGCCTACCACCATGACCTTGAACTTCCTTCCCTCTGATGCTAGATATCTCGAGATGTATGTTGTAATATGTATATGTGCTTTGCTATGGAGTGTATTTATTTTTACTCATCCTTCCCCAGCGTTTACCCTTTTCCCATCTTTTACGGGGCGCCTTATGGCGACCCATCAGCGTTTTTGTTCTGTAACCCTGTATACTGTTTGCTTGTCTAATCTTGAACAGGTTTGTGCTGAAAACAAAGTTTCATTGTACTTGTGCAATGACAATAAAGACCTATCCTATCCTATCCTAAAACATAGAAATAGGTTCACAGCAGGTGCATAATGGGATGCCATAGCAGGATGGAGATCACAGAATGTTAATGGCTATGGAATAAAAGTGCGTTTTTAAGAGTGATTTGAGAAGAGATTGAGAGAAGGCCTGTCCAACTCGCAAAGGTACTTGTTAAATCGCACCTCTGTCCTATTTTTAATGAATACTCGGGCCTACGACAATGCTGTATTTTAAATGTTGGTCATTATGGTGGTACTTGGAGAGCCAAGTGTTTTTTGTAAAGTAGTACCTGATGAAAACAAATGTATAACCACTGACTTAAGATTTGCAAATGTGTCTAGCATAGAAAGGGCTTGGCAAAAAATATTTTTAATTATGAATGATCACTTAGATTTCAATTTTGGACATGACTTTACTGATTCTCAAAGTTGACTGACACTGGAAGAGATGTTATGTTATGCGAGACTGACCATACGTCCTCTTTTCCCCGGACATGTCCTCTTTTGCTGGGCTGTCCGGGCGGAGTTCCTTAAATGCTTCAAATGTCCGGCATTTTGAGTCAAGGTTGCGTGTATTTCCAATGTACGTTCAGGGTTAATAAGGGGTTTAAAACAAAATAAATTGTAAAGTTGTGCGCTGCAGGGGCCAAGACAGAGAGAACGAGAAAGTTATGATAAACACGCATGCGTCGCCAGGCTCTGCTTTTTATCGATAGATTTATCAGATTTATCAGTTTTATCAGATTTATCAGTTTTATCATCTATAGCAGGAATGTCAAAAGTGTGACCCGGAGGCACATTAGCAGCCCGCAGCTAATGTTTTAAACGTTCAAGGCACATTCTAAAAATACTTTTAAAATAAACAAAAAACATAACAAAAGTGGAACAAAAAAGCTTAAAGGTGAAATGTAAATGAGAAAAACTTGCAATGATGACTAATAAAACAAAGCTATTTTTTTTCCTTTCAAACTGTCATTGCTCAAAAAATATTGAATCAAAATCAATGTTATTATGAATTATTGACATATCCAAGGTTCCCATTACTTCACATCAAATATTACATTTTTGAAAACAATTTTTGGCGGAAGATTTTGAAATGAGAGATGCATCTGAAGTTGATGTAGAATCCAGAGATTTAAGCGTTTAATATAAAATATATATATGCCCTGGGACAACATTATCATCATTTTATTGACCGAAGCAAAACACTTTTTATACTTTTATACTGAAATGAATACAACTACAACTTATTAAACAAAAACATTGAAAAAACTACTAGCAGCGGTAAAGTTTAAATCCATTAAGAAAAGAAGAAAGTGAAATAATGTTTATAACTGAATACATTTACATATGCATACAAATTTGTCTTCTTTTTTCATTATTTCTTTTGATGAATTATGTAATGTTTATATCGACTTGTCCAGGGTGTACCCCGCCTTCCGCCCGAATGCAGCTGAGATAGGCTCCAGCGACGCCAAAAAAGGACAAGCGGTAGAAAATGGATGGATGGATATGACAACTTTTTTCCAAAACCCAATATAAAATGTGAGATATAACAGGACAATGCAATTGTTTATCATTTGTTTTTAAAACGCTTACAAAAAAGTGGGACCCCATTTGGAAAATTCCTACCGCCAACACTGTTGTCAGCAGAGGAGAAAAAATGCCTTGTTTAAATGTATATATTATTTATGTTTATATTTACAAACCCTGTTTCCATATGAGTTGGGAAATTGTGTTTTATGTAAATATAAACGGAATACAATGATTTGCAAATCATTTTCAACCCATATTCAGTTGAATGCACTACAAAGACAAGATATTTGATGTTCAAACTCATAAACTTTATTTTTTTTTTTGCAAATAATAATTACCTTAGAATTTCATGGCTGCAACACGTGACAAAGTAGTTGGGAAAGGGCATGTTCACCACTGTGTTATGTCACCTTTTTTTTTAACAACACTCAATAAATGTTTGGGAACTGAGGAAACTAATTGTTGAAGCTTTGAAAGTGGAATTCTTTCCCATTCTTGTTTTATGTAGAGCTTCAGTCGTTCAACAGTCCGGGGTCCGCACTGTTGTATTTTACGCTTTATAATGCACCACACATTTTCCATGGGAGACAGGTCTGGACTGCAGGCGGGCCAGGAAAGTACCCGCACTCTTTTACTACGAGGCCATGCTGTTGTAACACGTGGCTTGGCATTGTTTTGCTGGAACAAGCAGGGGCGTCCATGATAACATTGCATGGATGACAACATATGTTGCTCCAAAACCTGTTTGGACCATTCAGCGTCAATGGTGCCTTCACAGATGTGTAAGTTACCAATGCCTTGGGCACTTATACACCCCCATACCATCAGAGATGCTGGGTTTTGAACTTTGCGCCTATAACAATCCCAATGCTTATTTTCTTCTTTGTTCCGGAGGACACCACATCCACAGTTTCCAAATATAATTTGAAATGTGGACTCGTCAGACCACAGAACACTTTTCCACTTTGCATCAGTCCATCTTAGGTGATCTCGGGCCCAGCGAAGCCGGTGGTGTTTCTGGGTATTGTTGATAAATGGGTTTGGGGCTTTGCATAGTAGTAGTTTTAACTTGCACTTACAGATGTAGCGACCAACTGTAGTTACTGACAGTGGTTTTATGAAGTGTTCCTGAGCTCATGTGGTGATATCCTTTACATACTGATGTCGGTTTTTGATGCAGTACCACCTGAGGGATCAAAGGTCCGTAATATCATTGGTTACGTGGAGTGATTTCTCCAGATTCTCAGAACTTTTTGATGATTTTACGGACCATAGATGGTAAAATCCCTAAATTCCTTGCAATAGCTCGTTGAGAAATGTTATTCTGTTCGACAATTTGCTTACAAAGTGGTGACCCTCACCCAATCCTTGTTTGTGAATTACTTAGCATTTCATGGAAGCTGCTTTTATACCCAATCATGGCACCCACCTGTTCCCAATTAGCCTGCACACCTGTGGGATGTTCCAAATAAGTGTTTGATGAGCACTCCTCAACTTTATCAGTATTTATTGCCACCTTTCCCAACTTCTTTGTCACGTGTTGCTGGCATCAAATTCTAAAGTTAATGATTATTTGCAAACCAAAAAATGTTTTTCAGTTTAAACATCAAATATGTTGTCTTTGTTGCATATTGAACTGAATATGGGTTGAAAATGATTTGCATATTCTGTTTATATTTACATCCAACACAATTTCCCAACTCATATGGAAACGGGGTTTGTATTTATATTCTTTTTTTTTTTTTTTAATGAGAAACTTTTATCTGCGATGAGAGGGCGACTTTTCCAGGGTGTACCCCGCCTTCCTAAGCAGCTGAGATAGGCTCCAGCACCAGCCACCCCCAGTACTCCGAACGGGACAAGCGGTAGGAAACGGATGGATGGATGGAAACTTTCATAGCATAACGGCTAACAGCAGTTAGTATTCAGTAGCCAGTATGACGAAATTAGCCAGGAAAACCAGAAAGCAGAAACGCGAAAATAAACATTGTAACATTTGTTATTACATAAATGGGCTTTACTTACGTTCGACTTAGTGATGGAAAAGTTATAGAAGTTTTTGTTAGTTGACGGTCCCCGTCCTGAGGTTTCAAACAGCGGGTCTTTCAGAAGGGACGCCATGACAGTTTTGTGTTGCTATGGTAACCACGTTTAATGGTCGGGACTCGGGTTAAGGCTAAGACGTCAGCAATAGACGTCTTTATACTCCCTTAATGTACAGACTTCGAATATATCTGAACAAAAGTGTATTCTTTGTAATATAAGCCTGGAATTAATGAAGTACACTTTTTGAATCAATTGTCTTTAAAAAATGGATTATTCATTATGTAAACTTAAATATACTTTTGAATCAAATGGATGACTTTAATGCAGGGGTCACCAACAGCCTGTTCTAAAAATAGCTCAAATAGCAGCACTTACCAGTGAGCTGCCTCTACTTTTTGAATTTTATTTATTTACTAGCAAGCTGGTCTCGCTTTGCTCGACATTTTTAATTCTAAGAGAGACAAAACTCAAATAGAATTTGGAAATCCAAGAAAATATTTTAGACTTGGTCTTCACTTGTTTAAATAAATTGATGTATTTTTTTTACTTTGCTTCTTATAACTTTCAGAAAGACAATTTTAGAGAAAAAATACAACCTTAAAAATGATTTTAGGATTTTTAAACACATATACCTTTTTAGCTTTTAAATTCCTTCCTCTTCTTTCCTGACAATTTCAATCAATGTTCAAGTCAATTTATTTTTGTATTGTAAAGAATAATAAATACATTTTAATTTAATTCTTCATTTTAGCTTCTGTTTTTTCGACGAAAAATATTTGTGAAATATTTCTTCAAACTTTCTATGATTAAAATTTAAAAAAATTATTCTGGCAAATTTAAAATATCTTGAGACTCAAATTTAAATCTTGTTTCAAAGTCTTTTGAATTTCTTTTAAAATGTTTGTCCTGTAAAATCTAAAAGAAATAATGATTTGTTTTTGTTAGAAATATAGCTTGGTCCAATTTGTTATATATTCTAACAAAGTGCAGATTGGATTTTAACCTATTTAAAACATTTCATCAAAATTCGAAAATTAATCTTAATCAGGAAAAATGACTAATGATGTTCCATAAATTTTTTATTTTTTCAAAAAGATTCGAATTAGCTAGTTTTTCCCTTCTTTTTTTTGGTTGAATTTTGAATTTTAAAGAGTCAAAAATGAAGATAAACTATGTTTGAAAATTTAACTTTCATTTTTTTCCTGTTTTCCCCTCTTTTAAACCATTCAATTAAGTTTTTTAATCATTTATTCTCTACAAAAAAAAACTTCTGTAAAAGGAAAAAAAATGTACAACGGAATGAAAGTCAGAATTACCCATTTTTTTAATACATGTAGATTTATTTATTAAAGGCAAATTGAGCAAATTGGCTATTCCTGGCAACGTATTTAAGTGTGTATCAAACTGGTAGCCCTTCGCATTAATCAGTACCCAAGAAGTAGCTCTTGGTTTCAAAAAGGTTGGTGACCCCTGCTTTAGTGCAAGGGTGTTGTTGCGTTTGGACCTGTTCTTCCTTCGGTCAACGCCCCCAGGTTCTTGTATGACACATAAGCTGGTTTTAAATCAATCAGTGACAGAGGTTGCTCATTTTGATATTTTATATCCAAAGCGCCTTAGGAGTTCAATCTAGATACAACATTTCAAAGGCACGGTCCAAATTGATCTAACCTAAAATGGCAGTTTCTCCCTCCTCACTCACTCTTACCCGCCCCTCTTCTTCTCCTCCCTACCTCGGATAGTTGAGATAACAGATTGTTACGGCTTCATTCCTACATTCTAAATTCAAGGTCTATGTAAAAGGCTCACACTTTAGCTGTTCTAAAATCTGACCAGGAAATAAAAAGACAACCAAATCCAACAGTGTCAAAGTCAAGGACCTGGAATGAATATATTTATTTATCATATGGCCCCGGGGATGATATTTGTCACGCACCAATACTCCATCAGTGTTAACGCTAGGAATTTTCAAAATGGGGTCCCAGGGACCCCATCAAGTCATAAAAATGGTGTGCCACAGTAAATTTTTGGGGTGACACTTTTTGTAACCGTTTTGAAAACAAATGATCCATGTATGCATTATCTTGTTATATCTCACATTCTATATTGTGTTTTGGAAAGGGATCGTCATTAATGTTAATTAATCAAAAAAATAATAATACAAAAGAAAACACATTTTTATGCACATGTAAATTTATTCAGTTATCAACATTCATTCACGTTCTTCCTTCCTTCATGGATCTATAACCAGGGGTATCAGACATGCGGCCCGCGGGCCAAATGCGGCCCGCGAGACGTCATTTTGCGGCCATCACCTTAATATAAGAGTTTAATGTTAGTGCGGCCCGCGAGTTTGATATGAATGGCACTTGACGGCGTTGTATTATTTTGGTCTAAAATGGCTCTTTCAACGTTCTGGGTTGCCTACCCCAGTGTTTTTCAACCACATTCCGGTGTGCCGTGGGAGATGATCTAATTTCACCTATTTGTGATAAAAACATTTTTTGCAAACCAGTAATTATAGTCTCCAAATTATATGTTGTTATTTTTGAGTGGCGGTGCTGTCTAGAGCCGTGTAATACTCTTACATATCAGTAGGCGGCAGGGCGGTAGCTAATTGCTTTTTAAATGCAGGTAAAAATGTGTCTTATGCTTAAACCAAAAATAAACAAAAGGTGAGTGCCCTTAAGGAAAGGCTTTGCAGCTTAGTGAACAGGCTGCAAAGTAAACAAAAACAGAATGCTGGACGACAGCAAAAACTTGCTGTGGAACAAAGACGGCGTCCGCAATGTAAATCCGAACATGACATGACAGTCAACAATGTCCCCAAAAAGACGGATAATAACAACTGAAACATTCTTGATTGCTAAAACAAAGTAGATGCAGGAAATATCGCTCAAAAAGGAAGATATGAAGCTGCTACAGGAAAATACCAAAAAAAGGAAAAAGCCACCAAAACACTACACACAGGAAAACAGCAAAAAACTACAAATAAGTCATGGCATGATGTAACATTACACCTACTTTGAGACAAGAGCTAATTGATGCATACTTGGTTATGCTTTAATGTCCATCCATTTTATACCGCTTATTCCCTTTGGGGTTGCTGGTGCCTATCTCAGCTACAATCATACCCAACAATTGCGACAATGACTTAACTGTCAACTGAGTTGATGATTTCTGCTGGTGGTGTGCCAACTGATTTTTTCAACGCAAAAAATGTGCCTTGGCTCAAAAAAGGTTGAAAAACACTGGCCTACCCCTGCGTTGGTGGAAAAGCGGCAAATAAGTGAAAGCGACAGAAACGTTGCCATGGAGACGAGGGTTTTCTTACATGCCTGGCTGCAGTCACACCACGACCGCGACACCTGTCCGTCAGTAATAACAGTCCCCGATAAGTCTGGACCCATTCAAACCGTTATTTAACTGTTTAATTTGCATTGCCTCACACGATGAACACGACATATATTCCTTTAGACGGCGAATAACACTCCGGGAGCCGTCACTTTTTTGCGCCCGCTATCCAGGTACTTACTATTATCCGCCGACCGCCGTGTTGCTGTAGGGAGGAAAAGCAAAACGACATATTGCGGAAATAACATTATTCCCCGTGCGTCGGCTAAATACAAATATATTCTACAACCCCAAACACGTCTTTTTCAAAGCCTGCAGTGAAGAGAAAGGTTAGTAATGAGCAAAGACAATTCCAGGAAAAGTGAGGGATGCAATATTTCTTTTTTTTGAGCACCTCGTGTCTTATTTGCACAAAGAAAGTTGCGGTGCACAAGGGATACAATTTGAAATGTCATTATATGCTTAGGACTATGTAACATTTTTTTAAGAAATATTTTCTCGCAACCCAGACTCTGCATCCAGTGGCCCCCAGGTGAATTGAGATTGAGACCCCTGATCTAGACTTTACCGCTGCCTGTATTTTTATTGTAATATTTTCATAACGTGTATGTTCTATTTTAGGCCAAGGTAAGACAAAGAAAACAATCTGAAGTTGTCTTTATTTTACAGTTTTAATGCCATGGTTTTAATACGTGTGCACAGATTTTCCTCCATGCGGCCCCGGAGCTGAAATAAGTTTGTATAGTCCACGGGTGTCAAACTCTAGCCCGCGGGCCAAAATTGGCCCGCCGTGTAATTTCATTTGGCCCTTGAGGCAATAATAAATTAACATTAGAGCTGGCCCGCCGGTATTATACAGTGGCGGTGCCGCTGTATCACCGCATTCAACGCTAATTGTCATACTTGCCAACCCTCACGATTTTCCCAGAAGACTCCCGAATGTCAGTGCCCCTTTCGAAAATCTCCCGGGGGCAACCATTCTCCCGAATTTCTCCCGATTTCCACCTGGACAACAATATTGAGGACCCTGCCTTTATCATACTCTACAACCTGTCGTCATGTCCTCTTTTCCTCCCTGCAAACAGCGTGCCAGCCCGGTCACATAAAATATGCGGCTTTTACGCACAGAAATGAATGCAAGGCCTACTTGGTCAACACCCATACTGAGGGTGGCCGTGTAAACAACTTTAACACTGTTACAAATATGGGCCACACTGTGAACCCACACCAAACAAGAATGACAAACGCATTTCGGGAAAACATTCGCAACATAAACACAACAGAACAAATACCGAGAATCCCTTGCAGCACTAACTCTTCCGGGATGATACACTACACATCCCCCACACCCCCTGCTACCACCATTTTTTTTTTTATTTTATTTAATATGCCATTGATATTCTTTCGTTTGTTTTTTGAAATTTAATTTTTCACTGTTAAGTTATATAAGCCTTGCTTGTTTTATGTTCAGTGTTAAAGCAAATCAGTTTAGCAAACTGAGCAATAATTAACGTTTTTATTCTTGCACTTTCTCTGGTTACCTGAATGTTTGATTCATTCATTATTGTTATTTTATTTTCAAATGTATTATTAGCCTTTGGAAAAAGTTTATTTTAATACTTACCTCAGAGGGCTGCAAATAGAAAAGAGGCATTACAATTTTATTCAAATTTTATTTGATATGCCATTGATATTTTTTAATTATTATTATTATTATTTGAAACTGGATTTTGCATGTCACTGTAAAGTAACATAAGCTTTGCTTGTTCAATATTCATCGCAAAACTTGTTTGGGTCCCTATTAAAAGGTTCATTTGTTCAATTTTTGCCCGCGGCTTTGTTCAGTTTTAAAAATTTGGCCCACTCTGTATTTGAGTTTAACACCCCTGCTCTACAACCTGTCGTCACGTCCACCTTTTCCTCCATACAAACAGCGTGCCAGCCCAGTCACGTAATATATGCGGCTTATACACACATACCAGTGATTGCAAGGCATACTTGGTCAACAGCCATACAGGTCACACTGAGGGTGGCCGTATAAACAACTTTAACACTGTTACACCACACTGTGAACCCACACCAAACAAGAATGACAAACAGATTTCGGGAGAACATATGCACCGTAACACAACAGAGCAAATACCCATAACCCTTTGCAGCACTAACTCTTCCGGGATGCTACAATATACACCCCCCACCCCCGCTACCTCCAACCCCGCCCACCACATTGTTATTTTATTTTCAAATGTATTAGCCAATGGAAAAAGTTAATGTTGATATTTACCTCAGAAGACTGCAAATAGAAAAGAGGCATTACATTTTTTTAGTTAAATTTTATTTAATATAGCATTGATGTTTTTTCGTTTGTTTTTTGGAAAGTTGATTTTGCACTATTTTATTTTATTTTATTTCACTATTGTTTAATTTTCCTGAATAAACTCTCCTGAACGAATCAATAATGTTCTATCTATCTATCTATCTATCCATCCATCTATCTATCTATCCATCTATCAAATTATATAAGCGTTGCTTGTTCCATATTCAGTGTTAAAGCAAATCTGTGTAACAAACTGAGCAATAATTAACGTTTTATTCATGCGCTTTCTCTTGCTACTTCAAGGCTTGAATGTTTGATGCATTCATTATTGTTATTTCATTTTCAAATGTATTATTAGCCTATAAACAACTTTAACACTGTTACACCACAATATGAACCCACACCAAACAAGAATGACAAACACATTTCGGGAGAACATCCACACCGTAACACAACTTAAACACAACAGAACAAATTCCCAGAATCCCTGGCAGCACTAACTCTTCCGGGACGCTACAATATACACCCCCCGCTACCAACAAAACTCGATTTTGCATGTCACTATAAAGTTATATAAGCCTTGCTTGGTCAATATTCAATGCAAAACTTGTTTGGGTCCCTATTAAAAGGTTAAGTTGTTCAACTTTGGCCCGCGGCTTTGTTCAGTTTAGAATTTTGGCCCACTCTGTATTTGAGTTTGACACCGACTCTTGCTGAAATAAAATGCAGTTCCACAAACGAATGCAGTATTTAAAAATCTTTAATTTATTTATACATATATTTATATATGTACACATTGACTTAGCTATTCTTGCAAAGACAAGAAACACACAAAGTTCATTGTTAGTCACTAGCGGCACAAATGGGGACCCTAATCCACGTCCAGAGTCAAGAGGCCTCGATTAGACAGAGCTTTTTCAGCGCTTGAAGCAAGACTGAATCTTATGTTAACGCTGTTCATTGTGAACATTTGAAACCGGCTCATCTGACAGCCCTAAACAACAACGGAGCATATTTGGATGATATTTGTTGCACAGTTCATCCAAATCACCTTGCGGCTTTACTGCATCTGTGCTCTATGGCACACATCTATTTCCTCAAAAGCTCTGACCTTAGTTTCCAGCTTGCAACAAAACTGCATGTGAAATTCAGCGCACGTTTGATTTGAGGCAACTTTAACTGCCTGTTAAAAGCTTACCCGTGGACAATTCGGGCCCAAGTGCCAGTATAGTAACATTTATGCTAAAAGAACAATAAAACAATCCCTTTTTTGAAATGAAATACCTGCATCTCCATGGGTGGGCCACACTCCAGACAACGGATGTTTATAGAGAACCCTGTAGATCATAAAGTGTAAACCTTTACTTACATGTAGTGGTTTCTCCACAAGGCGTCTACTCACCTGTTATACATAACACGTACGTAAATGTGATTACAAATGATATGCACGTGGTCATAAACAAAGAATAAAAAGCATATCATGAATATAGTCCAAACAGTACATTTTCCCCCGCTAACAGTCCCTTGAATATAGTCCTTTGCACTTCTTAATAGTGTAAACGTTTTTTTTTTTTTGTAAGAAATGTACTGCCACTAATAGCGTGACGGAACGGTGCGTTGACTATGTGCTGCATGCTGTCCTCTGCTGGTGAGGACTGGGAGTTGTGCTACAGGAAGGGGTTGGTTGTGGAACCCCCCGAAGTGAACGGCCCGGTAGGGGCTCCCGCCTGGAATGAGAGTGGATCACCGTTATGACAATGTGAAATACTCCCACATTTGCACAAGCTCTTCTTTTCTACAAACCCTTTTTCCATATGAGTTGGGAAATTGTGTTAGTTGTAAATATAAACAAAATACAATGATCTGTAAATCATTTTCAACCCATATTCAATTAAATATGCTACAAAGACAACATATTTGATGTTCAAACTGAAACATTTTTTTTTTTTTTGCAAATAATCATTAACTTTAGAATGTTATGCCAGCAAAACGTGACAAAGAAGATGGGAAAGGTGGAAATAAATACTGATAAAGTTGAGGAATGTTCATTAAACACCTATTTGGAATATCCCACAAGTGTGCAGGCTAATTAGGAACAGGTGGGTGCCATGATTGGGTATAAAAACAGCTTCCCAAAAAATGCTCAGTCTTTCACAAGAAAGGATGGGGCGAGGTACACCCCTTTGTCCACAACTGCGTGAGCAAATAGTCAAACAGTTTAAGAACCACGTTTCTCAAAGTGCAATTGCAAGAAATTTAGGGATTTCAACATCTACGATCCATAATATCATCAAAAAGTTCAGAGAATCTGGAGAAATCACGCCACGTAAGCAGCATAGCCGGAAACCAACGTTGAATGACTGAACTTCGATCCCTCAGACGGCATTGTATCAAAAACCGACATCAATCTCTAAAGGATATCACCACATGGGCTCAGGAACACTTCTGAAAACCATTGTCACTAAATACAGTTGGTCGCTACATCTGTAAGTGCAAGTTAAAGCTCTACTATGCGAAGCGAAAGTGATTTATCAACAACATCCAGAAACGCCGCTGGCTTTTCTGGGTCAGAGATCATCTAAAATGGACTGATGCAAAGTGGTAAAGTGTTCTGTGGTCTGATAAAAAAAAAGAGTGCGGGTACTTTTCTGGCCCGCCTGCAGTCCAGAGCTGTCTTCCATCAAAAATGTGTGGCGCATTATGAAGCGTAAAATACGACTAAGGCTCTACATAAAACAAGAATGGGAAAAAATTCCACTTTCAAAGCTTCAAAAATTAGTTTCCTCAGTTCCCAAACGTTTATTGAGTATTGTTAAAAGAAAAGGTGATGTAACACAGTGGTGAACATGCCCTTTCCCAACTAATTTGGCATGTGTTGCAACAATGAAATTCTAAGTTAATTATTATTTGCAAAAAAAAAAAAAAAGTTTGAGTTGGAATATCAAATATCTTGTCTTTGTAGTGCATTGAATTGAATATGGGTTGAAAAGGATTTGCAAATCATTGTATTCCGTTTATATTCATATCCAACACAATTTCCCAACTCATATGGAAACAGGGTTTGTACAAAGTTGGGGAAGAAGAGGACAATGCATGCTCACCATGAAGGGGTTATTGGACATGCCAGGACCAGCCATTGGTTGACCAAAAGGCGTCATGGAGGGCTTGTTTGGACCATAGGCTGGGAATGCAGGGCCTTGCGGAGAAAGACGAACAGGGAGGCATGATATAATATAAAAAAGCGAAGGATTTGTTTCCATCAGGGCTGGGTAATTAAACGGCATCAATACATAATCGATATGATCACTGGAAGTTGGGGAGAAAGGTTGGTTGCATGAAAAAAGGCACTCTTTTACCATGAATTGATTGATAAACAAGTTGAAAGACTTACTCGGGTGTTACCATTTAGTGGTTAAATGTACGGAATATGTACTGTACTGTGCAGTCTACTAATAAAAGTTTCAATCAATCAATCAATCAAAAAACCTGCTCTCTGGTTACCGAGCAATGCAGGAAATGATCACTGATCGGTGGGAGTGACATGCCAACAGGTAACGGTATTAACTATCAAGTTTGGTTGCACCATCTTGTCGTCTCGCGGTTGATTCTTTGCATGGAGTGAGAAGAAGAACTACAAATAAGTGCTGTAGAGAGAGAATTAACTGTTGATAAACAGAAAAGTCACCTCATCAATAAGGATGTTTTGGGATTTTTTCAAACGGACCATCTTTGCCGCGCTCAACCAAGAACAGCTGTACTCTCCTGGCATGAACATGCAAAAAAAATAGTTCTTCTCATGTTTACATTTTCACACTTTCGCACTATTTTCTTACACTTTATTAAGCATTGCTTACATATTCCGATTATTTTGAACTGGTAGTAGTCGATCCACAGCGATCGTTCTGCCACACAACACCTCAATGCTAACGAGGGGAAATTACACTTTAACGACTGTCGTTGGCTTTGCATCTCAACAGTTGTTTTTCTCACTACTATAGGGCAAAACCTTCCTTGCCCAAGCACACCCTCCTGGTTTTGGAGTATAAATATTTGGGGTTTTGACACCAGCAGATCTGACCAATCAAAGTCTAAGACTAGAGCTGACCAGTCTAAGACGAGATGTAACCAATCCAAGTCCAAGACTATATGTGACCAATCCAAGTCTGAGACTAGATGTGACCAATCCAAGTCCAAACCGAGACATGACCAATCCAAGTCTAAGCTGAGATGTGACCAATCTAAGTCTACGTCTATATGTGATCAATCTAAGTCTATGATCATGAACAAATGAAGTCTACTTGGATGAGAGACCAAACATATTCTAAAT
The DNA here is from genome assembly GCF_033978795.1 of Nerophis ophidion. Lineage (NCBI taxonomy): Eukaryota > Metazoa > Chordata > Actinopteri > Syngnathiformes > Syngnathidae > Nerophis > Nerophis ophidion. The sequence continues at coordinate 13,478,700 of NC_084624.1, read as the reverse complement.
CTAGACTAGATGTGACCAGTCTAAGACTAGATGTGGCCAATCCAAGTCTAAGACTAAATGTGACCAATCCAAGTGTGAGACTAGATGTGACCAATCCAAATCTGAGACTAGACATGACCAATCCAAGTCTAAGCCTAGACGTGACCAAACTAAATATACGTCTACAAATGACCAATCTTAGTCTAAACCTAGATGTGACCAATCTAAGTCTAAGACTATATGTGATCAATCGAAGTCCATGATCATGAACTGATGAAGTCTACTCGGATGTGAGACCAAACGTTTTCTAAGTCTAGACTAGTTGTGAACAATCAAAGTCCAAGACTAGAGGTGACGAGTTTAAGACTAAATGTAGCCAATGCAAGTCTAAGACTATATGTGACCAATCCAAGTCTGAGACTAGATGTTACCAATCTAAATATAAGCCTACACATGACCAATCTTAGTCTAAACCTAGATGTGACCAATCTAAGTCTACGACTATATGTGATCAATCTAAGTCTATGATCATGAACTGATGAAGTCTACTCGGATGAGAGACCAAACATATTCTAAGTCTAGACTAGATGTGACCAATCAAAGTCTAAGACTAGAGGTTACCAGTCTAAGACTAGATGTAGCCAATCCAAGTCTAAACTATATGTGAGCAATCCAAGTCTGAGACTAGATGTGAGCAATCCAAGTCTGAGACTAGATGTGACCAATCCAAGTCTGAGACTAGATGTGACCAATCCAAGTCCAAGCCTAGATGTGACCAATCTGAGTCTACGACTATATGTGATCAATCTAAGTCTATGATCATGAACTGATGAAGTCTACCCGGATGATAGACCAAACGTATTCTAAGTCTAGACAAGATGTGACCAATCAAAGTCTAAGACTAGAGGTGACCAGTCTAAGACTAGATGTATCCAATTCAAGTCTAAGACTATATGTGACCAATCCAAGTCTAAGACTATATGTGACCAATCCAAGTCTGAGACTAGATGTGACCAATCCAAGTCTGAGACTAGATGTGACCAATCCAAGTCTGAGACTAGATGTGACCAATCCAAGTCTAAGCCCAGACGTGACCAATCCAAGTCTAAGTGATCAATCTAAGTCTATGATCATGAACTGATGAAGTCTACTTGGATGAGAGACCAAACGTCTTCTAAATCCAGACTAGATGTGTTCAATCTAAGTCAAAGACTGGATTTGACCAATCTGAATCTAAGACTAGATGAGACCAATGTAAGTCTATGTACATGACCTGATGAAGTCTACCCGGATGAGAGACCAAACGTCTTCTAAGACAAACCACAGTCCAGTTGTGATTGATGGAATGTCCAGAGATGACCATGACCTGGTGAATGAGAACTTTCATAGACATGTCTTTTTACATATTGCTTATTTTTGCACCTTCATTTCAAGAGATTATTATTAAATAGGGAAGTATTCTGTGTTTCAGTAGTTTTTTGTACCGGTTCCTAATTGGGTCGGCCCAGGAAGACAGTGTTGATAAAATACTTATCTGCTGTGAGATGTTACATGATGTTGCTGGTGCACAACCTCTTGTACTAATTCAAATGCTAATAAAACCCAATTTTTTTTTACATTTGTATTTACACAAATCCATATAGTACAGATAATAGTACCACGGAATACTGATATCAATAAGGAATATGGTATGAATAAAATCCTAACATACATCCCTTGTAAAGTGGTCAATGTAATTTTTAAAATGTTTACATTGATTGTAACCAAAACAAAGTTACATTTTAAACAAAAATGTTTACATTTAATACATTTTTCTCCTAGTCCTTACTTTTGGTACGTCATAAAAAAATATCAATAATTATCAATATTGACCATTATAAAACACTTATTCCATGACATAGTTTTCAGCCATAATCGCCCAGCCCTAATTCCTATGACTGGAAAGAGGTAGCGAAAGAGGACTAAGCCCCAGCATGTCGGATTGCATTCAGGGGATTCAAAAGGTGTTGCAGAGATCTCTTCATTTGGCTTTTCATCCACAGCAACAGAAACAAACGCCCAAAGATAACTTCAAAACACTGCACCAGGCTGCAACAAGGAAAAGGAAAAGGAAAGGTGCCTTCACGCCTAAATTAAAAATAAATTGTCCACATCATGTCTGGGAAAGTCGTGCGTGTGATTTCAAGTACCGGTATGGAAACACAAGTTGCCTCTATATTTGTCATATATATCTGATTCATAACATCAGAAGACTTACAAAGTTTGTGAGTAAATAGATATCATCCAAATAGTATCAATCTCACGGAGATTCCCGAGCCATTTATAGAAAATAATGAGCAAGCCAGTCAAGTGATCCGGGACATAGAAGAGGAACCACAGATCCCTTCCCAATCAACAAGAATGCTAATCAAGAAGACTTTGTGAGAGCCAACAATTACTTTGGGAACAATTATGATTATATAATATAATATAATATAATATAATATAATATAATATAATATAATATAATATAGGAGATGATTGAGGGAACCCCTCATGAAATAGTTCTGTAGAGATGAAGTAGTCTTGTGATTTTTCCCACACCTACATATTGCGCTCTACCACGGTATCGAGCACTATTCTCTGGATAATCCAATCAAGACATTTTATATATATATATATATATAGATAATTATCTATATCTATGTACATATATCAATATATACTGTGTATATATATATATATATAGATAGATAGATAAAGATAGATATCTATGTATCTATATATCTATATATATATATATATATATATATATTTTTTTTTTATATATAGATCTATCTATCTATCTATCTATCTAGATAGATAGATAGATCGATATAATGTAATATAAGGTCCTCACCTTAAATTTCTGAGCCCGAAGACAGAAGATGAGTAGTAAGTTTTAGAAGCCAAGTGACAGATATAGCTTTATTGTGACAATTTATTGTGCATTAGCAGCATTGCTAGGTGCAAAACATACAAACTAACCATAATAAAACAAACACTGCAATTTTGACTCTTGCTAGGGATGCTCACATAATCCCGTTTAGATGAAGATTCAATTGCAATGGTTAAAAAAAATGTTGCCTTAACAAGCGGTTTTTTGTGTCTTTTTTGCCATCTTAGGGGATATCAGCCTGTCAGCCCATGGCCAGATTTGTCTACAAGCAGGTGAGAGATGCATTAATTATAATGTAGCATTTTATAGAAAGTTTGAAACCAAGCAGAAGCAGCTGCCAGCTCACTGTCAACAATAGAGGAGCATGTTAGCATTAGCTCATTACTACTAATGCACTGCTAAAATAGGCCGTTTGCATTAGCTCTCAATAATAACAATATAACTTATATTTAGTTAATTTGCAGGTCACAACATGTAGATGGAGTATTTTTGTTGCTTTCTGAATGTTTTTAGAGAGTATAATGAGAGGACCCTCCATCTGTTTAATCAATTTTTAGATATTTATTTACCATTTAGAATGCATAAACATATGTGTTTGTCTTACATAAGAACTGTGAATGACATCTCTTTACAATGTTTGCGTATTTCCGGAATGACTGATCTAATAATATGGTCAGAGTGCAGAAGTGTTTTTACGGTGATGTCATCAGACTCCGAATGTACAGAAATGGCCCAAGATGTTGGGCACGAAATGTTCAAACTGCACTGCAAAAACTGAAATCTAAGTAAGATTAAACATCTCAAATAAGGATGATATTTGCCTATTTTCTGTCTGATAATATAATTCTTCTCACTAAGCAGATTTTATGTTAGAGTGTTTTACTTGTTTTAAGGGTTTTGGTCCTAAATGATCTCAGTAAGATATTACAGCTTGTTGCTGAGATTTTATGACCTATATTGAGTAAAACATGATTGAAACTAGAATATCAACTGTTGCAAAACCGTGTCATAAACACTCACAAGTATAAAACTACTTTTTTTAAGTAATAATTTCTTACATCAAGCATGAAAAAAAAAATCATAATGCCGACCGCATATCATTATATCAAGATTATGGCACTAGCTTTTACTTCATTTAAGAATATTTTTCAACATATTGAGCAAAAAGTTCTCAATTTTTTTCCACCAAGAAAAGTGCACTTGTTATTAGGGGCGGTATAGCTCGGTTGGTAGAGCGGCCGTGCCAGCAACTTGAGGGTTGCAGGTTCGATCCCCGCTTACACCATCCTAGTCACTGCCGTTGTGTCCTTGGGCAAGACACTTTTCCCACCTGCTCCCAGTGCCACCCACACTGGTTTAAATGTAATTTAGATATTGGGTTTCACTATGTAAAGCGCTTTGAGACACTAGAGAAAAAGCGCTATATAAATAAAATTCACTTCACTTCATTAGTGAGAATATACTTATTTTAAGGTATTTTCAGGTTAATTGAAGTTAGATGATTTAACTTGTTTTGGAAAGTCTTGACAAGCCAAATTTTTTTTGTTCTATTGGCAGATAATTTTGCTTAGTTCAAATAAAATACCCCTCATTTTTGTATTTTTTTTTCTTGTTTTTCAACACTGACTTTTTGCAGTGTGGCCGACTGAATTTCTGGCATCGGGTTATGTTTAGACGTTTTTTTTGCGCAAATTTTCCTAAAAATTTTTTGCCTCTTTGAGCTGTAATTTGACCCCCTTAAAATGCTTCAAAGTGCAAGTTAAAGCACTACTATGCAAAGCGAAAGCCATTTATCAACAACATCCAGAAACACCAAGCTGTAATTTTACCCCCTTAACATGCTTCAAAACTCACCAAATTTTACACACACATCAGGACGGGCAAAAATTGGCATCTAATAAAAACCAAACCCTAAAAATCTAAATTGCGCTCTAACGCTCCCTAGGAAAAAACCCAGACAAAACTGCTTGTAACTTCTGTTTGGAATGTCGTAGAGACATTAAACAAAAACCTCTATGTAGGTCTGACTAAGATCAGGGCTTGAGAAGCGGCCGTAGCAACCAAAGGCGGACCCAACCAACGCTGCTTGCAGCTTTAATTTTTCCTGTTTTTCAACACTGACTTTTTGCAGTGTGGCCAACTGAATTTATGGCATCGGGTTATGTTTAGACGTTTTTTTTGCACGTCCTTCGCAGATTGTAAGCACAATTAGATATGGTTGAATTAAGCATATGAAGTCAACTTGTTTTTCCACACTAGTACTTCAAGTCACCAACAGGTGCTAAGCAGGTAAAAGGGGAGGATGGGTAGAAGAACAGAGGAACGTGGGAGGCCACTAACCATTGGACTGAGGGTGGTAGGCCCCGGGTTGAGAGTAAGGGATGGGGGCCTGGCCAGGGAATTGCTGCTGGAAGTTTCCACTGAAACTGGTCGGAAGGCAGTATGAAGACGCATTCCCAAAGCCAGCGGGCATGCTCATAGAGCCAGTACCAAATGAGGCTACAAAACACACACACAAAGCATGCGTGTATATTGAATGCGCGCACGCACAAACACACACAGAAGGAAGTAACATTTCTACTAAACTCAGGCGAATCTCTAAGCGTACTTGGCAATATCGCTTAAATACCACAAATATCTCAATTGGTGCTCAGGCGTGCACATACCTGCAGTTGGAGCTCTGCCATTGGCTTGGAAAGGGTTGGTCGCCATCTCCGAGGCAACCGCCGCAACAACAAAGGGATTCGTGGAAGGGACACCTACGGGAGGTAGAAAAGTCGGCAATGAGCGTTCGCCGGGCATGTGTAGGGGAAATCAAAAGACAACCGTCACCTCCATAGCCAGGCTGCATGCTGGGTAGAACAGGTGGATTCTGGGCTGGCGAGGAGCCGAGCACGGGACCAAATATATTCCTGTAAAGACAAGCCTGTGTTTAACCGTTTGACACCACAAAGCATCTTTCTACAAACCCCGTTCCATATAAGTTGGGAAATTGTGTTAGATGAAAATATAAACGGAATACAATGATTTGCAAATCCTTTTCAACCCATATTCAGTTGAATATGCTACAGAGAAAACATATTTGATGTTATAACTCATGAACTTTATTTTTTTCTTGCAAATAATTATTAACTTAGAATTTCATGGCTACAACACGTGCCAAAGTAGTTGGGAAAGGGCATGTTCACCACTGTGTTACATCACCTTTTCTTTTAACAACACTCAATAAACGTTTAGGAACTGAGGAAACTAATTGTTGAAGCTTTGAAAGTGGAAATCTTTCCCATTCTTGTTTTATGTAGAGCTTAAGTTGTTCAACAGTCCGGGGTCTCTGCTGTCGTATTTTACGCTTCATAATACGCTTCATAAGGGACGGTGTGGCGCAGTGGGAGAGTGGCCGTGCGCAACCCGAGGGTCACCGGTTCAATCCCCACCTAGTACCAGCCTCGTCATGTCCGTTGTGTCCTGAGCAAGACACTTCACCCTTCCTCCTGATGGGTGCTGGTTAGCGCCTTGCATGGCAGCTCCCTCCATCAGTGTGTGAACGTGTGTGTGAATGGGTAAATGTGGAAGTAGTGTCAAAGCCCTTTGAGTACCTTGAAGGTAGAAAAGCGCTATACAAGTACAACCCATGTATTTATCATTTATAATGCACCACACATTTTCCATGGGAGACAGGTCTGGACTGCAGGCGGAAAGTACCCGCACTCTTTTTTTTTACAAAGTCACGCTGTTGTAACACGTGCTGAATGTGGCTTGGCATTGTCTTGCTGAAATAAGCAGGGGCGTCCATGAAAAAGACGGCGCTTAGATGGCAGCATATGTTGTTCCAAAACCTGTATGTACCTTTCAGCATTAATGGTGCCTTCACAGATGTGTAAGTTACCCATACCTTGGGCACTAATGCACCCCCATACCATCACAGATGCTGGCTTTTGAACTTTGCGTCGATAACAGTCTGTATGGTCGCTTTCCCTTTGGTCCGGATGACACAAAGTCGATTATTTCCAAAAACAATTTGAAAAGTGGACTCGTCAGACCACAGAACGCTTTTCCACTTTGCATCAGTCCATCTTAGATGATCTCGGGCCCAGAGTAGCCGGCGGCGTTTCTGGATGTTGTTGATAAATGGCTTTCACTTTGACGAGCCAAATTGTCTTGTTCTATTGGCAGATAATTTTGCTTAGTTCAAACAAAATACCCCTAATTTTTGTACTTTTTTCCCCTTGTTTTTGAACACTGACTTTTTGCAGTGTAGGGTTATGTTACAAAAGCAATGCTTTCTCTCATCAGTTCAACGGCAACCATTGCACTGATTCTTTAAATCCTTTTGTTCTCGAAGATCTCTCCTGTAAATGGTCATGCGCAACTAGCACACACTCCTGAAATTGACAACCATTAATATCCACCATTCCATTTGGGCCCAAATGCGATTCCCACAAGTTTAAACATCTAAATGTGATAGTGACATTGTGACATCTCCACACTACACTTTTAAGTGCATGCATACTAGGGGTTTAATGATAAACCGCAGTAAAATTCCAGGTGGTTAGTAATACCGTTTCAATGTTTAACGACCCAAAAAAATTTCATTTATTAATGCGTTTTAGGCAACACTGCTCACTTCCTGGAAACGGTGGCAACCACACAGAGTTTCCCTCTGAATAAACGGAGCTGATCGCTTTGTTTTACTTCATTTCACAGGCTTTCACTTCCGTGGAGTCTCGGCGCGAGTTTAAGAGCGCACTGCTGGTATTACTGGCGACAGGTGTGGTCGATACTGGACAAAGACACATTTAAAGTTAAAGTACCAATGATTGTCCCACGCACACTAGGTGTGGTGAAATTTGTCCTCTGCATTTGACCCATCCCCTTGATCACCCCCTGGGAAGTGAGGGGAGCAGTGGGCAGCGGCGGTGCTGCTCTCACACTAAAAGTATACAGCGGAGGAAAAAATATTGTCTGTTGCAGTTTCATTTTAAAAGAGCAACACAGCGTCGGACACGTTTCCAGTGAGGGTTTGACTTCGCCAAGGCTGCCCTTTGTCACTGATTCTGTTCATAACTTTTATGGAAAGAATTTCTAGGCGCAGTCAAGGCGTTGAAGGGATCTGGTTCTGTGGCTGCAGGATTGGGTCTCTGCTTTTTGCAGATGATGTGGTTCTGATGGCTTCATCTGGCCAGGATCTTCAGCTCTCACTGGATCGGTTCGCAGCCGAGTGTGAAGCGACTGGGATGAGAATCAGCACCTCCAAGTCCGAGTCCATGGTTCTCGCCCGGAAAAGGGTGGAGTCCCATCTCCGGGATGGGGAGAAGACCTGCCTCAAGTGTAGGAGTTCAAGTACCTAGGAGTCTTGTTCACGAGTGAGGGAAGAGTGGATCGTGAGATCGACAGGGGGATCGGTGCGGCATCTTCAGTAACACGGACGCTGTATCGATCCGTTGTGGTGAAGAAGGAGTTGAGCCGAAAGGCAAAGCTCTCAATTTACCGGTCGATCTACATTCCCATCCTCACTTCTGGTCATGAGCTTTGGGTTATGCGTGAAAGGATAAGATCACGGGTACAAGCGGCCGAAACGATTTTCCTCCGCCGGGTGGCGGGGCTCTCCCTTAGAGATAGGGTGAGAAGGTCTGCCATCCGGGAGGAGCTCAAAGTAAAGCTGCTGCTCCTCCACATCGAGAGGAGCCAGATGAGGTGGGTCGGACATCTGGTCAGGATGCCACCCGAACGCCTCCCTAGGGAGGTGTTTCGGGCACGTCCGACCGGTAGAAGGCCACGGGGAAGACTCAGGACACGTTGGGAAGACTATGTCTCCCGGCTGGCCTGGGAACGCTTTGGGATTCCCCGGTAAGAGCTGGACGAAGTGGCTGGGAAGAGGAGAGTCTAGGCTTCCCTGCTTAGGCTGCTGCCCCCGCGACTTGACCTCGGATAAGTGGAAAAAGATGGATGAATGGATGGAACACAGTATCCTTTATTCAGCTGCTGGGACTGAGAGTTGGCATGCAGCAAGCGATGTGTCGGGAACGTTGTCACAACTTATTTTTTTAATTTTTAGTTTACTGGAATGCTCACTCATCCAGGTTATCCATACATCTCTGTGCCATGTCTGTCATCGCCGGTAACTAGCATGTTAGCATCAATTAGCTGGCAGTCACGCTGCGACCAAATATGTCTGATTAGCACATAAGTCAACAACAACAAAACTCACCTTTGTGATTTCGTTGACTTTATTGTTGCAAATGCATCTGCAGGTTATCCATACATCTCTGTGCCATGTCGGTCAGCGCCGGTAAAATGTGCAGACACTTCAGCACATTCAATGGGGTTCTGGCGGCAGATTTCTTGCCACTTTCACATCTTTAGGCCAGTGCTGCAACTTGAATCCCTCCCTGTTAGTTTTGTTACACCCTCCGACAACACACCGACGAGGCATGATGTCTCCAAGGTTCCAAAAAAAAGTCGAAAAAACGGAAAATAACAGATCTGAGACCCGGTTTGCAATGTGTTCGAGGAAATTAAAATGGCGGCTGTATTATCTCGGTGACGTCACGTTCTGACGTCATCGCAAAAAGAGCGATAAACAGAAAGGCGTTTAATTCGCCAAAATTCACCCATTTAGAGTTCGGAAATCGGTTAAAAAAATATATGGTCTTTTTTCTGCACCATCAAGGTATATATTGACGCTTACATAGGTCTGGTGATAATGTTCCCCTTTAACTGCTAACTTTATCAGTGTTCAAATAACATCAATACTAGCTGAATGCTTTGTTATCTCATTGAATGGATAGAAAAATAGAGATGATAGATAGATAGATAGATATAGATAGATAGATAGATAGATAGATAGATAGATAGATAGATAGATAGATAGATAGATAGATAGATAGATAGATAGATAGATAGATAGATAGTACTTTTTTGATTCATTTAGGAGAATTCCTTTAGGAATATTTAAATTCCAGCAGCAGTGTACAGAGTTGAGATCAAATTTAAAAAGTAACAAGTAAACAATAGGTATGAATGGAAACAAAATAGAAAAATATTACAATAACAATAAAAATTGAACACAGAATGAGTTGTCAGTCATATTTTTAACTGACAACTCTTTTTTAGGGACAGTCAGTAATTTATAATTTTTCACGGGAATATTGTCAATTATTTGTGTGTGTGTGTCAGTAGCATGACTCACCCTTGGACATTGCTGCCTGCAGAGGAGCTCAGCTTGTTGTCCAACTCAGCCAGAGCAGCGTAACGATCTTCTGAGCAGCTCCCAGTTTGGGACTGGGTAGGGACAGCACTCGACATTGACGGGATTGGCACACCTCTTCCTGTTTAAAATGTGTAGGGTTTAAAAAAAAAAAAAAAAACGCTGCATGTGACGAATAAACTTGAAACCAAAGTGTGAAAATGTAAATGTAAATTACGGCTCAGCAGGGTGCTTTGGGTGACGACGGTCTTTGGTCTGACAAAACAGCCATACTATTTAGGTGACGTCCCACGTTTTATTGAAAATTTCTTCACTCTCTGCAGCATTGACGTTTACTTTCTGTTCTCACTCCGTGCAAAGAATCAACCGCGAGAAAACAATATGGCGCAACCAAACATGATAGTTTATACTGTTACTTAGACTTACACTTAGACAAACTTTAATGAACCACAAGGGAAACTGTTCAACACAGTAGCTCAGTTACAATGATGGAGAGTGTAAGGATGGAAATGACAATGCAGGTATAAATAGACTAGATATAGCAATATAAAATATAACATATCTGTGAATATATACAATATATACTTAATATGTGTACAGTATATTATATATATAGATATATTATGTCTATAACATATATACAATACATACCAATTACCATGTACAATATTACAGTATACAGTGGGGCAAAAAAGTATTTAGTCAGCCACCGATTGTGCAAGTTCTCCCACTTAAAATGATGACAGAGGGCTGTAATTTTCATCATAGGTACACTCCAACTGTGAGAGACAGAATGTGAAAAAAAAATCCAGGAATTCACATTGTAGGAATTTTAACGAATTTATTTGTAAATTATGGTGGAAAATAAGTATTTGGTCAACCATTCAAAGCTCTCACTGATGGAAGGAGGTTTTGGCTTAAAATCTCACGATACATGGCCCCATTCATTCTTTCCTTAACACGGATCAATCGTCCTGTCCCCTTAGCAGAAAAACAGCCCCAAAGCATGATGTTTCCACCCCCATGCTTGACAGTAGGTGTGGTGTTCTTGGGATGCAACTCGGTATTCTTCTTCCTCCAAACACGACGAGTTGAGTTTATACCAAAATGGATACATGGATGATACAGCAGAGGATTGGGAGAATGTCATGTGGTCATATGAAACCAAAATAGAACTTTTTGGTATAAACTCAACTGTAGATTAACTCTTCCCAGTCTGATGCAGGTCTACAATTATTTTCCTGGTGTCCTTCGACAGCTCTTTGGTCTGGGCCATAGTGGAGTTTTGAGTCTGACTGTTTGAGGCTGTGAACAGGTGTCTTTTATACAGATAACGAGTTCAAACAGGTTCCATTAATACAGGTAACAAGTGGAGGACAGAAGAGCTTCTTAAAGAAGAAGCTACAGGTCTGTGAGAGCCAGAGATCTTCCTTGTTTGAAGTGACCAAATACTTATTTTCCACCATAATTTTCAAATAAATTCTTTAAAATTCCTACAATGTGAATTCCTTGATTTTTTTTCACATTCTGTCTCTCACAGTTGAAGTGTACCTATGATGAAAATTACAGACCTTTGTCATCATTTTAAGTGGGAGAACTTGCACAATCGGCGGCAGACTAAATACTTTTTTGTCCCACTGTATATGTTATGTTTTAAAAAAAATTGAAGTTTGCCAGAGAGCACATGGATGATACAGCAGAGGATTAGAAGAATGGCATGTGGTCAGATGAAACAAAATAGAACTTTTTGGTATAAACTGAACTCGTCGTGTTTGGAGGAAGAAGAATACTGAGTTGCATCCCAAGAACACCACACCTACTGTGAAGCATGGGGGTGGAAACATCATGCTTTGGGGCTGTTTTTCGGCTAAGGGGACAGGACGATTGATCCGTGTTAAGGAAAGAATGAATGGGGCCATGTATCGTGAGATTTTAAGCCAAAACCTCCTTCCTTCAGTGAGAGCTTTGAATGGTTGACCAAATAATTATTTTCCACCATAATTTACAAATAAATTCTTTAAAATTCCTACAATGAGAATTTTCTGGATTTTTTTTCACATTCTGTCTCTCACAGTTGAAGTGTACCTATGATGAAAATTACAGACCTCTGTAATCATTTTAAGTGGGAGAACTGGCACAATCGGTGGCTGACTAAATACTTTTTTGCCCCACTGTATGTACCTGATTGTCTGTTAGTGTGTCACTCCCACTGATCAGTGATCACGTCCTGCGTTGCTCGGTTACCAGACTACGAGTGCTTAGCAACTTCCGGTTTCTTCCGACATAAAAGGGGGGGACAAAAATCGAACGTTTTATCCATCGCATTTTTTATTGATGTATCGATTACGTGTATATATTGATGTTGTTGTATCGCCAAGCCTGAATTCAGACCTCTTTTTCCAAACAAAAAAAACTCAAATTACGCAAACTGTAAATCCAAAGTATCCAATACAAGCAATTATATTTTAAGAGTTTCCATGCTGTACCTAACCGTAGCATAGTGTGGCTGTATATTGTGGGGAAGAATGTCATGAGAGAGGACCAGGTGAACAAGCTCATGGAGATGAAGGGGGGAATGTACCTGTGGAAAAGGACTTTGTGGGGGGGGACGTGCTCAGATGGGATGGAATTGCAGTGTTTCCAAATGCATCAAAGTTGGCAAAGTTGTAGTCTGAGTTAGCCTGAGGTGCTGCAGCCACAAACAAGGGAATAGTGGACTATGAATGAAAGGTAAAGCAATGGAATGACAACATGATGAACAGGAGTCTAAGTGATGCTTCTTTTGGACAGAGGAAAAGAGATCACTGACCTGACTGGCTTTGAAAATGTGCAAAGTTGGCAAAGTTGGTGGAGGTGGCGGCCTGTGTGGGCGGGGCAGCAAAGATGTCACCCCCCAGGTCTGACAGCAGGTCAAACTTCTTCTCCTGAGCTGTGATGTGAGCCTGAGAGCGACCTAAACTGGGGGACTGGAGACAAACATCAGTTTCAAAACCATACTGCATATGTAAAAAGGTCATCAGGTGGGGTTCGACGTGTTTTGCTTTACCTGACGAAGTGGGGTCTTGTTGAGCTGCAAGGTCTTTAAAGGATGCACTTCTGGGGTGCTACCAGTGCTGCTGGCGGAAGAGCCAGACACCGAGGCCTGGACGCTTGCTACTGCCCTTGCCTGGTCTGGAGGCACATACCTTGGAGTTCAAGAAACACTGAAATGTAATCTTTTGATTTAAGGTGGTTGTATTAAGGGGGATTTCTATTATCATTGACTCCATCCATCCATCCATCCATCCATCCTTTTTTACCGCTTGTCCCTTTTGGGGCCGCGGGGGGTGCTGGAGCCTATCTCAACTGCATTTGGGCGGTACACCCTGGACAAGTCGCCACCTCATCACAGGGCCAACACAGACAGACAACATTCACATTCACACACTAGGGCCAATTTAGTGTTGCCAATCAACCTATCCCCAGGTGCATGTCTTTGGAGGTGGGAGGAAGCCGGAATCAGGCAGAACATGCAAACTCCACACAGAAAGATCCTGAGTGCAGGATCGAACCCAGGACGCCTTATCCCCTCTTCCACCATACTGCATATTTCCACATGGCATAAAATGTTTTTCCTACTCACGCATAAAATACTACACGGTCTAGCTCCATCCTAACTTGCCGATTGTATTGTACCATATGTCCCGGCAAGAAATCTGCGTTCAAAGAACTCCGGCTTATTAGTGATTCCCAGAGCCCAAAAAAAGTCTGCGGGCTATAAAGCGTTTTCTATTCGGGCTCCAGCACTATGGAATGCCCTCCCGGTAACAGTTAGAGATGCTAACTCAGTAGAAGCATTTAAGTCCCATCTTAAAACTCATTTGTATACTCTAGCCTTTAGAGACGCGCGTGTAGGCAATTATATCATCCGCAACCACATCACTAAAGTCGTCATCCACCCGCTGTCCACCCGAACCAACATTGTATCAGAAACACAACCGCCCGCCACCCGCCCGTTGAAAGACATCAGAGGCCGGCCACCTTTACCACTCAAAGAGCTATTTAAACCCGTTTCACAGAGTAAAGAAGACAATGGGAGCCGCTAACGTTCTCGCAATTATCCAATGGTGTTCATCCTGATGACAGGAATAAGGGCGTGCTCTGAAGCCATTGCCTTTGACACCTTCAACAACATGTACCAACTGATTGTTAATCCGGCAACATGTTGTATGCAGCTTCCGCAATCACACGTACAAGATTGAAAGGCATACTGGGTGACACAGAGTACACTGATGGTTGTGATATAAACAATTTTAACACTCTTACTAATATGTGCCACGCTGTGAAGCCACACCAAACAAGAATGAAAAACACATTTCGGGAGAACATCCTCACAGTAACACAACATAAACGCAACACAACAAATACCCAGAATCCTGTGCATCCGCGACACTTCGTGAATATATTTTACACCCCCGCGACCTCAACCCCGCCCATCTTACCGACGCCCGGGGCCTGGGGGAGTTTGCTGCTAGCGGGGTGTATAAAATAGTCAGGAATTGTCATGGATGCAAAGGATTCTGGGTATTTGTTGTGTTGCGTTTATATTGTGTTACTGTGAGGATGTTCTCCCGAAATGTGTTTGTCATTCTTGTTTGGTGTGGCTTCACAGCGTGGCGCATATTACTAAGAGTGTTAAAATTGTTCATATCACAACCATTAGTGTACTCTGTGTCACCCAGTATGCCTTGCAGTCGTGTGCGTGTGTCTGACAGACAACATGTTCCTGGACTGACAAGCAGATCGCACCTGCTGTAAAAGGCGACAAAGCCAATGGCTTCATAGCACGCCCTAATACTTATTAACTGGGTGACTGCCGGCAGTCATTCTAGAGAATGTTTACGTCTCCTATTGTCTTCTTCGCTTTGTGACACGGGTCCTAAATGGTTCTTTGAATGGTAAAGGATTCCGATCCTTGAACCATGTATAACAAATATTTTCGAATGGTTCAACCACCACCCGCCCGAATCTAATTAAAATCTATTTTTTCGTCATGTCACCCGCCCGACCCGCGGACTCCGCGGATGAGACCGCAAACCGCGCATCCCTACTAGCCTTAAAATCAGGGGTCTCAAACTCAATTTACCTGGGGTCCACTGGATGCAGAAACTGGGTGAGGCTGGGCCCCAAGAAAAGATTTCTTAAAAAAATCTAACATGCACTTTTTAATGAATTCACCTTCTATGAATGGCTTTCCCTCCCAAGCAACATACTTGCCAACCCTCACGATTTTTAAGGGAGACTCCTGAATTTAGCGGGGTGTGTATATTGTAGCCCGGAAGAGTTAGGGCTGCATGGGATTCTGGGTATTTGTTCTGTTGTGTTTATGTTGTATTACGGTGCGGATGTTCTCCCGAAATGTGTTTGTCATTCTTGTTTGGTGTGGGTTCACAGTCTGGCACATATTTGTAAAAGTGTCAAAGGTTTTTTTCACGGCCACCCTCAGTGTGACCTGTATGGCTGTTGATCAAATATGTCTTGCAATGTCACATGTGCGTACTGCACAGCCATTTGCAACGTATAACTAGGCTTGCACGCTGTCTGTACAGGATGTAGAGGGCGCTAAAGGCAGCGCCATTATGGCACCCCTGAATGCTGTTGATTGGGTACAAATGGGCAGGGATTTCAAGAAAATGGATGCCCTGAAATTCAGGGGACTCCCGGGAAAATTGGGAACGTTGGGAAGTATGACGCTGTCAAGCGCCGTTTATATTAAACTGGCGGGCATATCAAAGTGCGGGCCGCAAAATAACGCCTCGCGGGCCACAATTGGCCCGCAAGGCGTTTGAGACCTCTGCTTTAAAATCGACCCCCTTTTTTAGACCAGTTGATCTGCCGTCTCTTTTCTTTTCTCCTCTGACCCCCTCTCTCTTGTGGAGGGGGGGACACAGGTCTGGTGGCCATGGATGAAATGCTGGCTGTCCAGAGTCGGGACACGGGGTGGACCGCTCGCCTGTGCATCGGTTGGGGACATTTCTGCGCTGCTGACCAGTCTCCGCTCGGGATGGTCTCCCGCTGGCCCCACTATGGACTGGACGCTCACTATTATGTTGGATCCACTATGGACTGGACTCTCACTAATATGTTAGATCCACTATGGATTGGACTCTTACTATTATGTTAGATCCACTATGGACTGGACTTTCACAATATTATATCAGATCCACTCGACGCCCATTGCATTCGGTCTCCCCTCGAGGGGGGGAGGGGGGGTAACCCACATTTGCGGTCCTCTCCAAGGTTTCTCGTAATCAACGCCCCGCTGGGTTGTGAGTTTTTCCTTGCCCTTATGTTGGCGCTGAACCGTGGATGTCGTTGTGGCCTTTGTAGCCCTTTGAGACACTTGCGATTTAGGGCTATATAAATACACATTGATTGATAAAAATCCATAATTATTGACATCAACTGATACAAAAAATGTTATCGTGATACATTTTTTAGCTATACCGCCCATCCCTACCAAAATGCCACTGTGGAGTTATTGAGTAGGTTAAGCTGATTAAAGAGCAAGCTTGCCCAGCTAGTGGGTCCATGATGATGACTTCTGTTTTGTTTCATCAGCTGTTTTACTGCCCTGTTACAGACCCCGTTGGGAAACAATTAAGGTATGTAAATAAACATTTACAGAATATTTTGGTGTCAATAACAAATTTCACAACGTATACATCTGCGGCTTATAGTCCGGTGCGGCTAATATATTGAAAGTGTTTTTTGCTTCTAGAATTTATATAGTCTATCCCAGGGGTGCCCACACTTTTTCTGCAGGCGAGCTACTTTTCAATTGACCAACTCGAGGGGATCTACCTCATTTATATATATCATTTATATTTATTTATTTATGAAAGAGACATTTTTTTAAACAAGTTAAATGTGTTTAATGATAATACAAGCATGTGTAACACATATAGATGTCTTTCTTTCACAAAGACAAGAATATAAGTTGGTGTATTACCTGATTCTGATGACTTGCATTGATTGGAATCAGACAGTAATGATGATAACGCCCACATTTTCAAATGGAGGAGAAAAAAAGTTGTCCTTTCTGTACAATACCACATGAAAGGGGTTGGTTTTTGGCATCTAATTCATCCAGCTTCCATACACTTTACAAGAAAAACATTGGCGGCAAATTCCGTAGCTTGCTTGATTGACATTCACGGCACCCGAGGGTCTTGTGAGATGACGCTGGCTGCTGCCAGTTCATTATTATGAAAAAATGACAGAGGAAGGCGAGAAACACTTTTTATTTCAACAGACTTTCGCGCCGTCCCTTCCGTCAAAACTCTAAAGGCCGACTGCACATTTCCTATCTTCACAATAAAAGCCCTGCTTCATGCTGCCTGCGCTAACAAAATAAGAGTCTCGGAAAGCCCACTTGTGCACGCCAGCTTTCTGAGGGATCGCTTGTGCTCGCCAGTTTTCCGAGACTCTGTATTTAGTTAGCGCAGGCAGCATGAAGCAGGGCTCTTATTGTGAAGATAGGAAATATGCAGTCGGCCTTTAGAGTTTTGACGGAAGGTACGGCGCGAGAGTCTGTTGAAATAAAAAGTGTTTCTCGCCTACCTCTCGGTCATATTTTCATAATAATGATCTTGCAGCAGCCAGCGTCATCTCACAAGACCCTCCGGTACCGTGAATGTCATTTAAGTGACGTCTTGGTGAAGATTGATGATCACTAATTTTTAGGTCTATTTTTTTTAAAAGCCTGGCTGGAGATCGACTGACACACCCCCCGCGGTCGACTGGTAGCTCGCGATCGACGTAATGGGCACCCCTGGTCTATATAGTCTAGGAACTAGGGTAAATGGAAATATACAACAAATTGGAAAACATAAAAGACAATCAAACAATAAGGTTAGGTTACCATCTTTTCTTTTCGTATTTTTCTTGGAGGAACTCTTTTACTTTCTGCGGCTCCCGGAAATCTGGAACAACTGATGTCCTGTCATCGTAGAGACCCAACCAGATGTGTTTACAGACCTATAGGGGGGTGAGGGGGGCCGGGTCAGAGGAATGAAGAGGGTGGGAGGTGGGGGGCGGGGTAATGGGGAGAGTCAAAGTAGCGAGGAGGGGGGAAGGGATGAGGAGAAATGATAGGAGGAAAAAGTTGGGAGAAGGAATGCCAATAAAGTAGTCTAAGCAGGACTGAAAATACCAAAGCATGAGGTCAGAATGAAAGACTTGGAGCCATGACTCTTGAAAGATGTCGGCCATGGTGCAGTGAGTGTGATACCTCGTTGCTGTGTTTCTGTAGGAAGTCCATTTCTTGCTGGGTGAACGTGGTCATGGAGATAGACTTCACTCTGTGTGGGGGGTTCAGCCCTCGCCTGTGGGGTGGAAAAGGTTCTTGTCAGCTCAAAAACAAGACAGGCCGGATGCAACCCAATGCCATCTGTGTGACAGCGGCAAAGACAAATTCCTCGATTGAACACCAAACAACTGTGTGAATTTACTGCCACCGCATTCCTGGAATTCAAAAAACACGGTACACCACAAGTGACTCACTTCTTGCAGCGTCTCAATGGAATTACGCGCAGATATTGGCCTTTTATTCATTATTATTTATTTATTTAAAGCCACAAGTGGTAAATATTGCGACAATGCTCCATTTAGAAAATGTCACCAAAACAAGGTAAAAAAAAAATGCCATTTAGCTTCACCAATCACATGATTGACCCAAATGACTTCCTTGTCAGGATTTTTCTTTTTTAGCTCGAGCCAACATTTGAATTTTTGTTTTCCCAACAACCAAACGATATTTACAAATGGCCACAAAATCCACATTTAAAGGGGAACTGTAAATTTTTGGAATTTTGCATTTCATTCACATTCATAATGCAAGACAAGTACACATATGCTGATGACACCCAACTCTACATGACCCTAAAGCTGACCAACACGCCGGACTGTAGTCAGTTGGAAGCGTGTCTTAATGAAATGAAACAATGGATGTCCGCAAATTTTTTGCAACTTAACGGCAAAAAAACGGAAATGCTGATTATCGGTCCTGCTAGACACCGACCTCTATTTAATAATACAACTTTAACATTTGACAACCAAATAATAAAACAAGGTGACTCGGTAAAATGTGGGTATTATCTTCGACCCAACTCTCTCTGAGTCACACATTAAAAGCGTTACTAAAACGGCCTTCTTTCATCTCCGTAATATCGCTAAAATTCTCAACATTTTGTCCACTACAGACACCGAGATCATTATCCACCGTTTGTTACGCCTCGTCTCGATTACTGTAACGTATTATTTTCGGGTCTCCCCATGTCTAGCATTAAAAGATTACAGTTGGTACAGAATGCGGCTGCTAGACTTTTGACAAGAACAAGAAAGTTTGATCACATTACGCCTGTACTGGCTCACCTGCACTGGCTCCCTGTGCACTTAAGATGTGACTTTAAGGTTTTACTACTTACGTATAAAATATTACACGGTCTAGCTCCATCCTATCTTGCCGATTGTATTGTACCATATGTCCCGGCAAGAAATCTGCGTTCAAAAGACTCCGGCTTAAAAAAAGTCTGCGGGCTATAGAGCGTTTTCCGTTCGGGCTCCAGTACTCTGGAATGCCCTCCCGGTAACAGTTCGAGATGCTACTTCAGTAGAAGCATTTAAGTCTCACCTTAAAACTCATCTGTATACTCTAGCCTTTAAATAGGCCTCCTTTTTAGACCAGTTGATCTGCCGCTTCTTTTCTTTTTTCTCCTATGTCCCCCCCTCCCTTGTGGAGGGGGTCCGGTCCGATGACCATGGATGAAGTACTGGCTGTCCAGAGTCGAGACCCAGGATGGACCGCTCGCCTGTGTATCGGTTGGGGATATCTCTACGCTGCTGATCTGCCTCCGCTTGAGATGGTTTCCTGTGGACAGGACTCTCGCTGCTGTCTTGGATCCGCTTTGAACTGAACTCTCGCGGCTGTGTTGGAGGCACTATGGATTGAACTTTCACAGTATCATGTTAGACCCGCTCGACATCCATTGCTTTCGGTCCCCTAGAGGGGGGGGGGGGGGGTTGCCCACTTCTGAGGTCCTCTCCAAGGTTTCTCATAGTCAGCATTGTCACTGGCGTCCCACTGGATGTGAATTCTCCCTGCCCACTGGGTGTGAGTTTTCCTTGCCCTTTTGTGGGTTCTTCCGAGGATGTCGTAGTCGTAATGGTTTGTACAGTCCGTTGAGACATTTGTGATTTAGGGCTATATAAATAAACATTGATTGATTGATTGATGTTTTCTGTTTTTAGGCATTCTAACTAGTAAACACATAGGAAATGCTCTATTCTGCCTGTAAAGCGCTTAGAAAAACATCCAAACACATCCATCATCATTTAATATACACACAGCAAGTATAAAAATGTAATGTAACAGTCACATTAATAATAACATGTAATATTTACGTACTCTGATCATTTTAAGCATACGGCGTCGCATTCATTTTACAAACACATCACAACATTTGCTTTTTCTACCGACAACATCACTGTTGTGTTTACTACTCACTGCATATTTGGTCACTAAATATTAACATTGCTGTATGTATAATTTTCACCCAGCAGATTTGGTCACATTTCCAGTAGACCCTTGCGACAAACAAGTACAGTGGGACAAAAAAGTATTTAGTCAGCCACCGATTGTGCAAGTTCTCCCACTTAAAATGATGACAGAGCTCTGTAATTTTCATCATAGGTACACTTCAACTGTGAGAGACAGAATGTGGAAAAAAAAAACAACAGGAATTCACATTGTAGGAATTTTAAAGAATTTATTTGTAAATTATGGTGGAAAATAAGTATTTGGTTACTTCTTGATCTCTGGCTCTCACAGACCTGTAACTTCTTCTTTAACAAGCTCTTCTGTCCTCCACTCGTTACCTGTATTAATGGCACTTGTTTGAACTCGTTATCTGTATAAAAGACACCTGTCCACAGCCTCACACAGTCAGACTCCAAACTCCACTATGGCCAAGACCAAAGAGCTGTCGAAGTACACCAGGAAAATAATTGTAGACCTGCACCAGACTGGGAAGAGTGAATCTACAATAGACAAGCAGCTTGGTGTGAAAAAAATCAACTATGGGAGCAATTATCAGAAAATGGAAGACATACAAGACCACCGATAATCTCCCTCGATCTGGGGCTCCACGCAAGATCTAATTCCGTGGGGTCAAAATGATCATGAGAACGGTGAGCAAAAATTCCAGAACCACATGGGGGGACCTGGTGAATGACCTGCAGAGAGCTGGGACCAAAGTAACAAAGGATACCATCAGTAACACACTACGCCGACAGGGAATCAAATCCTGCAGTGCCAGATGTGTCCCCCTGCTTAAGCCAGTGCATGTCCAGGCCCGTCTGAAGTTTGCCAGAGAGCACATGGATGACACAGCAAAGGATTAAGACAATGTCATGTGGTCAGATGAAACCAAAATAGAACTTTTTGGTATAACCTCAACTCGTCGTGTTTGGAGGAAGAAGAATACTGAGTTGCATCCCAAGAACACCACACCTACTGTGAAGCATGGGGTGGAAACATCATGCTTTGGGGCTGTTTTTCTGCTAAGGGGACAGGACGATTGATCCGTGTTAAGGAAAGAATGAATGGGGGCCATGTATCATGAGATTTTGAGCCAAAACCTCCTTCCAACAGTGAGAGCTTTGAATGGTTGACCAAATACTTTTTTTCCACCATAATTTACAAATAAATTATTTAAAATTCCTACAATGTGAATTCCTGGATTTTTTATTCACATTCTGTCTCTTACAGCTGAAGTGTACCTACTACGGAAATTACAGACCTCTGTCATCAAGGGAAAACTTGCACAATCGGTGGCTGACTAAATAGTTTTTGCCCCACTGTATCGCCCAGCCCTATTTTTAAGTATGTTCATGTTCGAAATAAACTAAAGAAAGAAAGAAAAGAAAGAACCCTGGTTCAATGCTGACATTATAGAAGCCATGAAACTTAGAAATGACAAACACTTAAAGAATACAAAAAGCTAAGAAAAAAAGTAACTAACATGAACAGGAAGGTCAAATCCAGTTACTTCAACGATAAAATAGCGGAAAATAAAAATAACCCGCAAAAAGTCTGGAAGATGCTGAAACAATTGGGCCTCAGCAGTCTCAAAACAATAACCACCCACCCATCCATTTTCTAACGCTTGTCCCTTTTGGGGTCGCTGGAGCCTATCTCAGCAGCATTTGGGTTGAAGGCGGTGTACACACTGGACAAGTCACCACCTCATCACAGGGCCAACACAGATAGAAAGACAACATTCACACTTACATTCACACACTAGGGCCAATTTAGTGTTGCCAATCAACCTATCCCCAGGTGCATGTCTTTAGAGGTGAGAGGAAGCCGGAGTACCCGGAGGGAACCCACGCAGTCACGGGGAGAACATGCAAACTCCACACAGAAAGTTCCCGAGCCCGGGATTGTTCCCAGGACTACTCAGGGCCTTCGTATTGTGAGGCAGATGCACTAACCCCTCTTCCACCGTGCTCCCGTCCAAAGGCAAGACCCAGTAACTCAGTTTTGGTCAAAACAGAGCTGATAATAATTTTTGAGTTCCTAGGTGATATGCTTTACATTAGTGTATGCAATATTGTAATTTGTTCCGTAAGTAAGCTGTTACGCGCATGGCAGGACCTAGCAACTACCACATAACCGCGTAGATACAACAGAAAAACCTAGTATCTCAAGGGACCAATCGGAGCTTCTTTGTCAGTCGCCTTATTGTCTTTAATGAGACATTTGCACGAATGGGGGCCGACGGTCAACCTGATTATGTGATATTATGGCATGAGGGGATATTTGGAAGATTGGCCCAGGACGTTGCAAGCACCTTCATTAAATATATTGTTTGTGATTCTTCCCCTTGCATACTCTTTTGGGCAGATAACTGTGGAGGTCAAAATAAAAACTGGACGCTGTACACGGCTCTTGCCCAATGTGCAAACGCAGAATGGGGCCCACCCGAGATTGTGATAAAATATCTGGAGAAAGGGCACACGTTCATGAGAGCAGATTCAATCCATGGCTCAATCGGCAAGAAAATGAAAGCTCAAGAAAACATCTATACATTTGATGACTTTGTAGATCTTTGTGAGACAGCATCAAGATAGATTGGTTTTCCTTTGTTTTCTCAAAATCAGCTAGAAATGAGTTGCTAGGTTTTGCCTTTGGACGGGAGCGCGCTGCCCAACAATAACCACCAGCCTCAATTTGACAATAAACGGCTCACTCAACAAAAACTGACTGTGGCAAATTGCTTTAACAGATTTTACTCAACCATCGCTTCAACGTTGGTAAGCAAATTGCCCTCACATTCAGGCTTCTTCGCTGAACAAGCACATCTAAGACTTTTAGAAAAACAAAGGGGTACACAAGGATGACGTCAAGTTTGTCAAAGTTAAAACTGATTATGTGTTAATTAAAGAAACTCAGCCAAACAAAGCCACAGAACATGATAATATTCCCACCAGATTTCTCAGACGCAGCCATCACGATTGCCTCAATGGTTGCTCATATCACCAACTTGTCTATCAATCAGTGTCATGTCCCACAAGAATTCAAGCTCGCGAGAACATCACCACTGTATAAAAAAGGAAACAAAAGTAGACCCCGGCAAGTACCACCGTTTCCATCCTTTGCTCCATCTCAACGGTTATAGAGAGGTTAAAGGCCTACTGAAATGAAATGTTCTCATTTAAACGGGGATAGCATGTCCATTCTATGTGTCATACCTGATCATTTTGCGATATTGCCATATTTTTGCTGTAGGGATTTAGTAGAGAACATTGACGATAAAGTTCGCAACGTTTGGTCGCTAATAAAAAAGCCTTGCCTTTGCCGGAAGTAGCAGACGTCACCGGTGTGAGGGCTCCTCACATCCTCACATTGTTTATAATCATGGCCACCAGCAGCAAGAGCTATTCGGACCAAGAAAGCGACAATTTCCTCATTAATTTGAGCTTGGATGAGGAAAGTTACAGTGAGGCACTTAAAAAAAAAAAAAAAGGAAAAAGTGACGGCTGTGGTAGCGTTTCAGATGTAATTAGACACATTTACTAGGATAATTCTGGAAAATCCCTTATCTGCTTATTGTGTTAATAGTATTGAAAGTCGGATGGTTGCGGTGAATGCCAGTGTCTCAGAGAGAAGCCGACGAGGAGCCAAGATCACAGCTGCCTTTTTGACAGCTACAGGTCCCATAATCCACTGGAGTCTCCGGTAAGAGCCGACAATTTTCCCATCCAAAAACTCACTGTTTGACGTAGAGAAACATGTTCGCTTAACCGCTCTATGCTAAAGCTTCACAACAAAAACAAAGAAACACCGGCTGTGTCTCGGTGCTAAAGGCAGCTGCAATCCACCTCTTTCCACCAACAGCATTCTTCTTTATAGTCTCCAATATTAATTGAACAAATTGCAAAAGATTCAGCAACACAGTGGTCCAAATTACTGTGTAATTATGCGATGAAAAAAGACGACTTTTAGCCAAAAGTGGCGCTAGGCTAATATGTCCCCTCCAACCAATAACGTCACAAACACGTCATCATTCCGCGACGTTTTCAACAGGAAACTCCGCCGGAAATTTAAAATTGTAATTTAGTAAACTAAAAAGGCCGTATTGGCATGTGTTGCTATGTTAATATTTCATCATTGATATATAAACTATCAGACTGCATGGTCGGTAGTAGTGGGTTTCAGTAGTATCACATTCCACCGGTACATGCCTACTGTACCTAATGGACTATATCAAGCGAGAGATAGACATGGGTAAGTACTGTGGAATGTTTATGCTTAGGGTTGGGTATCGAGTATCGATTGGAACCGGGACTAACTTTCCGATTCTCCCGGAATCGTTCAAAGGTTTAAATTTCGATTCCTAGTTTCGATACCCAGTCCGTTGACCGGAAAAAATAATAAGTCCGCCGACCTGGAAGAAGAAGCCGCTGAACACCAACGAAGAAGCGCCCACCGCCGGAAGTGTTATCATAGCCGAACCTATGTAGCCGAGCGAGTCAGTCAAACATGGATAGCGGGCGTCGACGGTCGAAAGTGTGGCTTTATTTTACAAAAAAAAAATTTTATATCGGCGAAATGTAACACGTGCGACAGGACTGTTTCGTGCTTAGGAGGGTGCACGTCGAACATGATGAAGCACCTCCGAGTTCACGGAGTACAAATAAATGCGTGTCCCGTCTTCGACAGGAGACACTATTTGTCCAGAACGCTCACGCATCCTGCCTGGGAAGGCGGATGTGGTCATTTTCCTAAACAAGAACTGTCTCTGATTTAATACTGCACCTGCTGCTAATCTGGACTGGGTTTTGCAAGTTGTTTCTTATTATTTATTTGCTTTTCTGCACCAGGTTAGCCCATCAGTGGGAGCACGGTAACATGTTTAAAGGGGAACATTATCACTAGACCTATGTAAGCGTCAATATATACCTTGATGGTGCAGAGAAAAAGACCATATATTTTTTTAACCGATTTCTGAACTCTGAATTTTGGCGAATTAAATGCCTTTCTGTTTATCGCTCTTTTTGCGATGGCGTCAGAACGTGACGTCACCGAGGTAATACAACCACCATTTTCATTTCCTCGAACACATTGCAAACACCGGGTCTCAGCTCTGTTATTTTCCGTTTTTTCGACTATTTTTTGGAACCTTGGAGACATCATGCCTCGTTGGTGTGTTGTCGGAGGGTGTAACAACACTAACAGGGAGGGATTCAAGTTGCACCACTGGCCCGAAGATGCGAAAGTAGACATTTTACCGGCGATGACAGACATGGCACAGAGATGTATGGATAACCTGCAGATGCATTTGAAACAATAAAGTCAACTAAATCACAAATGTGAGTTTTGTTGATGTTGTTGACTTATGTGCTAATCAGACATATTTGGTCGCGGTGTGACTGCCAGCTAATCAATGCTAACATGCTACGCTAATCGATGCTAACATGCTATTTACCGGCGATGACAGACATGGCACAGAGATGTATGGATAACCTGCAGATGCATTTGTAACGATAAAGTCAACGAAATCACAAAGGTGAGTTTTGTTGATGTTGACTGCCAGCTAATCGATGCTAACATGCAATGCTAATCAATGCTAACATGCTATTTACCGGCGGTGCTAAAGCAGACATGGCACAGAGATGTAAGGATAACCTGCAGATGCATTTGCAACTATATTACGTTTCCTTCCACCCACATTTAATGCGAAAAAAAACACTTACCAATCGACAGATTTAAGTTGCTCCAGTGTCACAAGATGCCAAACTCCTGATCGTTTGGTCCGCACATTTTACCGGCGATGCCAATGCAGCTATTCGGCCATGCTATGGCTATGAATAGCGTCAATAGCTATTCGCTCAATAGCTTCAGTTTCTTCTTCAATACTTTCATACTCCAACCATCTGTTTCAATACAAGCGTAATCTGTTGAATCGCTTAAGTCGCTGAAATCCAAGTCTGAATCCGAGCTAATGTCGCTATATCTTGCTGTGGTATCTCCCATTGTTTGTTTGTATTGGCAGCACTGTATGACGTCACAGGAAAATGGACAGTGTCTTGGCAGAGAGCGAAAAAAAGGCACTTAAAAGCTTTTTTTAGGGATATTCAGGGAGCAGTAAAATTTTGAAAAAAAATTCAAAAAATACAACAAGCCACTGGGAACTGACTTTTATTGTTTTTAACCCTCTTGAAAATGTGATAATGTTCCCCTTTAAGTACCTGCAGCATCATACACTTGTGTGTGTGTAAATGTGTTTTCATGAGGTTTTCAAAAATAAAGCTCTTTTGATGAAAGTGTACCCCTGTGAAAATGTATTCATAATTTATAATATTTATATTCAAGTTCATAGATTTCATATTTATATTCTACTTGAAAACAGCCCTGTGAGGAATTTATAGTAAAGTTCATAAAAAGTTAATATAATTAAATTTGATGGAGAATGTCAGACTATTTCATTCAGAAAGACTGTAGGTCAGCTAGCTCATTTAAAATATCCTAAACTTTTTTTTGACCCCGCCTTTTTTTTTTTTTTTAAAGAAGGAATCGGAATCAAGAATCATCAGGAATCGGAATCGAAACAAAGAATCGGAATCGGGATCATTGGAATTCAAACGATACCCAACCCTAGTTATGCTGGATCTTCAAAAGGCATTTGACAGAGTTAACCACTCAATACTGTTAAACAAGTTGAGGGCAATAGTTTTTGACAGCACAGGCCCGCTGTGCTGTCAAAAACTATTCCCAAGTGGGCATGACTGGTAAAATCAGAGCATGATAACTTAAAAATAAAGAGAACTTCACATTGTTGTTTTTTTTAAATTACAACAAGCCCTATCTGAAAATGTAAAATTTTTTTTTTTTTTTTTACACTTAGTTGTTGCGGTTAAAAGTATTTTACCTATATTTGTCGTGATTTATACCTTCCGAATTAATGATGTGACAATGTTCATCAGTGAAATAGGTGGACTTGAGTCTTGCGGGGTTTAAAAATGCTCCCATTGGTTTTAATGTTTAATCTATCAGAAGATAGAATGAATAATAGTATCAAAATCGAATTACAGGATGTTGTTAATGTACT
Source organism: Nerophis ophidion (assembly GCF_033978795.1). Taxonomy (NCBI): domain Eukaryota; kingdom Metazoa; phylum Chordata; class Actinopteri; order Syngnathiformes; family Syngnathidae; genus Nerophis; species Nerophis ophidion. The sequence goes on along the minus strand of NC_084624.1, from coordinate 13,450,943 downwards.
ATACCCATTTTCCTCAACTGATGTACTACTGGGTGTGAGTTTTCCTTGCCCTTATGTGGGCTCTACCGAGGATGTCGTTGTGGTTTGTGCAGCCCTTTGAGACTCTAGTGATATAGGGCTATATAAACAATCATTGATTGATTGATTGATGTACTAACTACACATGTAGCATCATCTACAACAGGGGTCGGGAACCTTTTTGGCTGAGAGAGCCATGAAAGCCAAATATTTCAAAATGTATTTCCGTGAGAGCCATATCATATTTTTTAACACTGAATACAACTAAATGCGTGCATTTTTAAGTAAGACCAACATTTTTAGAGTATAATAAGTCTTTTATTATTTTTAATAACATTGTTATTCTGAAGCTAACCAATAATAAATAAAATGTCATGTCTGTTGATCATGTTTTTGTTTGGCCATGTGCTAATTGTCCTTTGGACTCTTTAAGTTCCTGTTTTTTTCCACTCCCTTGTCTGGTTTCCTTGGTTACTCATTTTGTCCACCTGTCTCCGGTGGACAAAATGCCCGCTCACCTGCTTCCCGAGCACTAATCAGAGGCAGTATTTAAACTCGTCTTTGCCAGTCAGTCGCCCTGTGCTGACTTGTTTCATGCCTTGCCATAGTTTCGTGCTTCATGCCATGCCAAGTAAGTTTTGTTTGATTTATGTTCTTAGTCTGTTTATGCGTTAGCTTTGTTCTTTAGCCCAAGTAGTGCCTCTGCTGTGAGCGATTTTTGTTTGTATATTTTTTTAGTTAAAATTAAATCATGTTTTTACCTAAATGCCATGTCCCGAGTAGTTCGTCTGCCTTCCTGGGAGAACGACCCTGTGTGTGTGTGTGTGTGTGTGTGTGTGTGTGTGTGTGTGTGTGTGTGTGTGTGTGTGTGTGTGTTACACAGAACATCAATTTCCACATTTCTATTAGCCCCGGGTCCAGTGGATCGGGACATCTTATATGTAATAATTGTGTAGGGGGGTGTATGGTGTGTGGTCATTAAATATGCATTCTGATATCTCCCGTCCAAAGGCAAAACCCAGTAACTCAATTTTGGTCAAAACTGAGCGGATTATAATTTTGGAGTTACTAGGTGATATGCTTTACAATAGTGTATGCGATATTGTAATTTGTTCCGTAAGTAAGCAGCTTACTTACGGAACAAATTACAATATCGCATACAGGCCCACTTTTTCTCTTGGATTGTTTTATTTAACCCAACTGTGGTGTTCGGGTCTCTGGCACCCGTTTCCATTTTTTATTAAAAGAAAAATGATACAAATCATACATTTTTCTAACTGAGACTCACTGACTTTGACCCATTTTCTGTGAAGAACATATATCTCCTGTCCAAAGGCAAAACCCAGTAACTCAATTTTGGTCAAAACTGAGCTGATAATAATTTTGGAGTTACTAGGTGATATGCGATATTGTAATTTGTTCTGTAAGTAAGCTGCTTACTTACGGAACAAATTACAATATCGCATACAGGCCCACTTTTTCTCTTGGATTGTTTTATTTAACCCATATGTGGTGTTCGGGTCTCTGGCACCCGTTTCCAATTTTTATTAAAAGAAAAATGATACAATTAATTATTTTTCTAACTGAGACTCACTGACTTTGACTCATTTTCTGTGAAGAACATATATCTCCCGTCCAAAGGCAAAACCCAGTAACTCAATTTTGGTCAAAACTGAGCGGATTATAATTTTGGAGTTACTAGGTGATATGCTTTACAATAGTGTATGCGATATTGTAATTTGTTCTGTAAGTAAGCAGCTTACTTACGGAACAAATTACAATATCGCATACAGGCCCACTTTTTCTTTTGGATTGTTTTATTTAACCCAACTGTGGTGTTCGGGTCTCTGGCACCCGTTTCCATTTTTTATTAAAAGAAAAATGATACAAATCATACATTTTTCTAACTGAGACTCACTGACTTTGACCCATTTTCAGTGAAGAACATATATCTCCCGTCCTTAGGCAAAACCCAGTAACTTAATTTTGGTCAAAACTGAGCGGATTATAATTTTGGAGTTACTAGGTGATATGCTTTACATTAGTGTATGCGATATTGTAATTTGTTCTTTAAGTAAGCTGCTTACTTACGGAACAAATTACAATATCGCATACAGGCCCACTTTTTCTCTTGGATTGTTTTATTTAACCCATATGTGGTATTCGGGTCTCTAGCACGCGTTTCCATTTTTTATTAAAAGAAAAATGATATAATTAATTAATTTTTCTAACTGAGACTCACTGACTTTGACTCATTTTCTGTGAAGAACATATATCTCCGGTCCAAAGGCAAAACCCAGTAAATCAGTTTTGGTCAAAACTGAGCTGATAATAATTATGCAGTTACTAGGTGATATGCGATATTGTAATTTGTTCTGTAAGTAAGCTGCTTACTTACGGAACAAATTACAATATCGCATACAGGCCCACTTTTTCTCTGGGATTGTTTTATTTAACCCAACTGTGGTGTTCGGGTCTCTGGCACCCATTTCCATTTTTTATTAAAAGAAAAATGATATAATTAATTACTTTTTCTAACTGAGACTCACTGACTTTGACTCATTTTCTGTGAAGAACATATATCTCCCGTCCAAAAGCAAAACCCAGTCCTCAATTTTGGTCAAAACTGAGCTGTTTATAATTTTGGAGTTACTATGTTATATGCTTTACATTAGTGTATGCGATATTGAAATTTGTTCTGTAAGTAAGCAGCTTACTTCCATCCATTTTCTACCGCTTAATCCCTTTTGGGGTCGTGGAGGGCGCTGACGCCTATCTCCGGAACAAATTACAATATCACATACAGGCCCACTTTTTCTCTTGGATTGTTTTATTCAACCCATCCGTGGTGTTCGGGTCTCTGGCACCCATTTCCATTTTTTATTAAAAGAAAAATTATACAATTAATTATTTTTTCTAACTGAGACTCACTGACTTTGACTCATTTTCTGTGAAGAACATATATCTCCCGTCCAAAGGCAAAACCCAGTAACTCAATTTTGGTCAAAACTGAGCTGTTTATAATTTTGGAGTTACTATGTGATATGCTTTACATTAGTGTATGCGATCTTGTAATTTGTTCTGTAAGTAAGCTGCTTACTTACGGAACAAATTGAGTTAAAATGAATTAATTGTATCATTTTTCTTTTAATAAAAAATGGAAACGGGTGCCAGAGACCCGGACACCACAGATGGGTTAAATAAAACAATCCAAGAGAAAAAAGTGGGCCTGTTTGACAGATTTCCTACAAAGGAAAAGCACCTATAGGTACATGTGGTGACTGAAGCAAAGCATAACAAAGACAGGATGCAAAGACTGAAATGTAAAGTCAGCTGAATTTGTACAGTTTATGACATGCTTGGACTACGATATTCCAGTATTTTAAGCCTCCACGTCATTGACTTCCTACCCATTATGAACACTGTACTTTCATCAACAGAAAATGTGACTATGTTGTGGTGGTCGTTTATGTAGTCTTTCTAAAAAAACCTGCTGGGGAAAAAAAAAAGTCTAAAAATTTGGATAGGTGTTTGAAATCCAAATAAATAGGTAAACACAAAGCCACTTCCCGATTAGCAGCATGTTATTCTTAAATCCCGTTTGATGAGCAATTGGCACGTTGAACAACTATAGTTTAACTTTACAATGCTGTTAAACTTATTTAACAACATGTTGTGTACTAGGAGGGGTTTGTAGGGATGTGCTGTCTTGTCGACATTAACATTCACTGGGGGCCAGGAAGCTTCATGATAGTTCCCAGAAAAGTAGTGAAAGTAGTGAGACTCTATAGAGAAATCCTGCCTGCAGGAAGGGATTTAAGAACAAGATTGGCTGTAAAGTACCGGGGTGATTAGGGCAGAGTCCATGCTGAGTACAACTTGGGTGGAAGAATGTGAGGATTGGACGAGTTCGAAGTCGATTGTTTGACATGAATGTCAATTAAACAGTAGTGTTGAAATAGTGTTGGGAGGCTGAACAACTGATTATCGTTATTATCGCGGTATTGTTGAATGTGGTCAAAACGTACTTACATACCCACACTGAAACACGTCCTCAAACATAATGTTGAAAAACCTCCGTGCCGTATTTTTCCCGGTATACATTCATCATAATGATTAGAGATGTCCGATAATATCGGACTGCCGATATTATCGGCCGATAAATGCTTTAAAATGTAATATCGGAAATTATCGCTATCGGTTTCAAAAAGTCAACTTTATGACTTTTTAAAACGCCGCTGTAAAGAGTGGTACACGGACGTAGGGAGAAGTACAGAGCGCCAATAAACCTTTTACGGCTTTTCACACACACACAAGTGAATGCAAGGCATACTTGGTCAACAGTCATACAGGTAACACTGATGGTGGCCGTCTAAACAACTTTAACACTGTTACAAATATGTGCCGCACTTTGAACGCACACCAAAACAAGAATGACAAACACATTTCGGGAAAACATCCGCAATGTAACACAACATAAACACAACAGGACAAATACCCAGAATCCCTTGTAGCACTAGCTCTTCCGGGACGCCACAATATACACCCCCCGCTACCTCCTACACCCCCACACCTCAACCCCCCCCAGCCCACCTCAACCTCCTCACGCTCTCTAAGAGAGAGCATGTCCCAAATTCCAAGCTGCTGTTCTGAGGCTTGTAAAAAAAATAATGCACTTTGTGAGTTCAATAATAAATATGGCAGAGCGATGAGGTGGGGACTTGTCCAGGGTGTACCCCGCCTTCCGCCTGATTCTAGCCGAGATAGGCACCAGCGCCCCCAAAGGGAATAAGCGGTAGGAAATGGATGGTTGTTGGCATTTTTTTTCCATAACTTGAGTTGATTTATTTTGGAAAACCTTGTTACATTGTTCAATGCATCCAGCGGGGCATCACAACAAAATTAGGCATAATAATGTGTTAATTCCACGACTGTATGTATCGGTAGATATCAGAATCGGTAATTAAGAGTTGGACAAAAAAGCCATTATCAGACATCTCTAGTATAAATGTATATTCATTTTAGAAATAATGCGGTTTATCAAATGTTTTCTTACGTATTACACACTTAATTACTATGATACCTGTCAAAAGTAAAAAATGGGCATGCACACAGGTAGAAAAATGAAAATTTTTTAATGATTGACGATTCAATTCACATCACGATACCTGGATTACGATGCAATTCAAAATTGATTTATTTACAACAGAACGATTCGCTGCATTAACGATTCAACAAGAGTCGATACGGTGTATGAAAATGGATACATGGATGATACAGCAGAGGATTGGGGGATTGTCATGTGGTCAAATGAAACCAAAATAGAACTTTTTGGTATAAACTCAACTCGTCGTGTTTGGAGGAAGAAGAATACTGAGTTGCATCCCAAGAACACCATACCTACTGTGAAGCATGGGGGTGGAAACATCATGCTTTGGGGCTGTTTTTCTTCTAAGGAGACAGGACGATTGATCCGTGTTAAGGAAAGAATGAATGGGGCCATGTATCGTGAGATTTTGAGCCAAAACCTCCTTCCATCAGTGAGAGCTTTGAATGGTTGACCAAATACTTATTTTCCACCAGAATTTACAAATAAATTCTTTACATTTCCTGGATTTTTTTCCTTCACATTCTGTCTCTCACAGTTGAAGTGTACCTATGATGAAAATTACAGACCTCTGTCATCATTTTAAGTGGGAGAACTTGCACAATCGGTGGCTGACTAAATACTTTTTTGCCCCACTGTATAAACTATCAGACGGCGTGGTTGGTAGTAGTGGGTTTCAGTAGGCCTTTAAAGTTAAAGTTTAAGTACCAATGATTGTCACACACACACACACACACACACACACACACACACACACACACACACACACACACACACACACTAGGTGTGGCGAAATAATTTTCTGCATTTGACCCATCAGCCTTGATCACCCCCTGGGAGGTGAGGGGAGCAGTGAGCAGCAGCGATGGCTGCGCCCGGGAATCATTTTTGGTGATTTAACCCCAAATTCCAAACCTTGATGCCGAGTGCCAAGCAAGGAGGTAATGGGTCCCATTTTTATAGGCTTTGGTATGACTCGGCCGGGATTTGAACTCACGACCTGCCGATCTCAGGGCGGACACTCTAACCACTAGGCCACTGTTGTGAACTTTTAAATGCCTACTGAAACCCACTACTACCGACCACGCAGTCTGATAGTTTATATATCAATGATGAAATATTAACATTGCAACACATGCCAATACGGCCTTTTTAGTTTACTAAATTGCAATTTTAAATTTCCCGCGGAGTTTCCTGTTGAAAACTTCGCAGAATGATGTTTGTGACGTTATTGGATGGAGGGGACATATTAGCCCAGCACCACTTGCGACTAAAAGTCATCTCTTTTCATCGCGCAATTAAACAGTATTCTGGACATCTGTGTTGCTGAATCTTTTGCAATTTGTTCAATTAATAATGGAGAAGTCAAAGAAGAAAGATGGAGGTGGGAAGCTTTAGCCTTTAGCCACACAAACACACAGTGATTCCTTGTTTAAAATTCCCGGAGGTGAAGCTTTACTATGGATCAGAGCGGTCGAGCGAACATGGTTCCCGACCAATTGTCAACCGGCAGGTTTCGGTGAGAAAATTGTGGTAAAAAGTCGCCTCTTACCGGAGATCAGCTGAGCTTGCGCCGTCCATGTCAACACACCCGTGGACACACCCCTCTGACTATCAGGTACTATTTAACTCACTAAAACACTAGCAACACAATAGAAAGATAAGGGATTCCCCAGAATTATCCTAGTAAATGTGTCTACAAACATCTGAATCGCTCCCAATGCAATCGCCTTTTTTTTTTCTTTCAAGTCCTTCACTATCAATATCCTCATCCACGAATCTTTCATCCTCGCTCAAATTAATGGGGAAATTGTCGCTTTCTCGGTCCGAATAGCTCTTGCTGCTGGTGGCTCACATTATAAACAATGTGAGGAGCTGTCACGCCAGATTTCTTCCCCCCTACAAAAACCTTCCCCCCGGAAAAGATTTGGCGTGACAGCCCCTCTAAGGCCTGAAGGACCCCAATGAGAGTGGAAGGACCTTAAAGCAGCCCACACAGCTGCCTGTTTTAAAAGCATTATAATTGTCTGATTGTCATTGGTGAAAAATAACGGTGAGGAAAAAATATTAGCATTCCAGCATGCTAACCTTTCAAGCTATTTGTGCTTCGCTAATTTTGCAGCTGTAACCCTTAAGAGTCAAATAACTTCATTAAAGCAGCCCACACAGCTGCCTGTTTTAAAAGCATTAAAATTGGCTGATTGTCATTGGTGAAAAATAACAGTGAGGAAAAAATATTAGCATTCCAGCATGCTAACTTTTCAAGCTATTTGTGCTTCGCTAATTTTGCAGCTGTAACCCTTAAGAGTCATATAACTTGGTATTAGGTGTGAATGAATGATGGGATCCCACTTCTCTGTGAACGCTATGAGTATCTAATAATATAAAAGCGCGATATAAACCTAATCCATTATTATTATTATTATTATTATCACGCCCTCATCGGGGTCCTTCAGGCATTAGAGGGGCTGTCACGCCAAATGTCTTCCAGGGGGGGAAGGTTTTTGTAGGGGGGGGAACAAATTTGGCGTGACAGAGCCCTCACACCGGTGACGTCATCGTCTGCTACTTCCGGTAAAGGCAGGGCTGTTTTAGTAGCGACCAAAAGTTGGAATTTTATCGTCGATGTTCTCTACTAAATCCTTTCAGCAAAAATATCGCAAAATGATCAAGTATGACACATAAAATGGACCTGCTATCCCCGTTTAAATAGGATAATCTCATTTCAGTAGGCCTATAATTTATGAAATGGGTCAAAATGGCTCTTTGAGTGGTAAAGGTTGCCGACACTTGAGCTAGACGAAGTGGCTGGGGAGAGGGAAGTCTGGGCTTCCCTGCTTAGGCTGCTGCCCCCGCGACCCGACCTCGGATAAGCGGAAGAGGATGGATGGATAGATGGCATTTCAGTAGGCCTTTAAATCAACTATGTACTAAATTAAAAACCGTCGGGCTGGACCAGGGGTGGCACCCCCCCCGAACCGGTCTTGACTTGAACGCTAGCATTAGAGCTAACAGAACCGCCAAGTCAGCGGCGGAGCGGCCAGCTCTTAAGCGGACGATGAAGAAAGCAAATAGGAGACCAACTTACAAGACGCCCGAGCAGGTAGTGCACACGAAGGAGCCCACGGTCATGTTGACATAAGTCGGGCCGCGCTGGTCGCAGTCGAAGCATTTCCTATTCGCGGGCAGGCTGGTCATTTCCCGGAGCATCTTCAGATGAGTCTCCTCTTGCTTCCGCTTCGCGCTGGTCGCCATGGCCGTGGAGAATTAGCTGGTGTGGCCGGGGAGGAAGGTGTGGTGGAAGACCCGGAAAGAGGGCAGGGGGGTGGGGGTGGAAAAGTTGCCGCGTTGGAGTGCAGCGGCCGGGCGGAGAGGCAGACACCTTGCCGGGGTGGTCTCGCTGGAAGATTTGGGACTGCTGGCGGGGTTCTTCTTCTGCGGGGAAATGAAGGCGCGCACGGGTCATCTTGAGACGCCACAGCGACATCTGTTGGCGAGGATTATATCGCGCTTCATTACTGCCAAGCCATACTTGCCAACCTTGAGATATAAGGGCTTCACGATGGAAGAGGGGTTAGTGCGTCTGCCTCACAATACGAAGGTCCTGCAGTCCTAGGTTCAAATCCAGGCTCTGGATCTTTCTGTGTGGAGTTTGCATGGTTCTCCCCGTGAATACGTGGGTTCCCTCCGGGTACTCCAGCTTCCTCCCACTTCCAAAAACATGCACCTGGGGATAGGTTGATTGGCAACACTAAATTGGCCCTAGTGTGTGAATGTGAATGTTGTCTATCTGTGTTGGGCCTGCGATGAGTGGCGACTTGTCCAGGGTGTACCCTGGACCCTGCCTTCCGCCCGATTGTAGCTGAGATAAGCGCCAGCGCCCCCCGCAACCCCAAAAGGGAATAAGCGGTAGGAAATGGATGAATATATATATATATATATATATATATATATATGTAGGTGTGAGAAAAATTACAAGACTACTTCGTCTCTACAGAACTGTTTCATGAGGGGTTCCCTCAATCATCAGGAGATTTTAATGGAAGCATTCACATACAATGGTTTATATAGAGCACAGAGTGGGTGGGTACAGGCAGGCGTAGGGTGTGGTGATTGGCTCATGTGTTACCTAGGAGGTGTTTCCATCTGTGGCGGCATGTTGAAATGATTTCACTGCGCTTGTTGAGGGATGATAGATCTGGATGATATATAATAAACAGTTTCTCTTTTAAGCATAGGTTGCATCTTTTATTACCACTGTTGTAAGGTGTGCTGGATGCAAGAATTTGCCATGTTATTGAATATTCAACTTTACTATCTTTGAGGTTCCAAATGTGTTTGCTGAGTTCTGTAGAATTCCGCAAAGTCTGGTTTCTAAAGGAGGCGTTGTGATTATTCCATCTTGTTTTGAACGCTCCTTCGGTTAATCCTACGGGCGTGTTTACCTTTGCTTGGTAAACGACTGATGTCTGTAAGCACCCTCCGTTGAGAGGACAATTAGGTTTCTTGCATCAGTTACATTCCTTATTGGTTTCAGAGTCGTTTAGTCTGGGGGTGAGCAGTCCTTTTGCAATTGCTTTGTTGTGGTTTGAAATTATTTGTTGTATGTTATTCATACAGCTGTAGCTCAATTTAATGTTGTTCTTGTTGAATATTTTTCTTAGGGTGTTGCCTTTGGGGAAGTGTTTGTCGATCATATATATATATATATATATATATATATATATATATATATATATCTCAACGTCACTTTCAACCTGAGAAATAACAGCTACCAACCATTCACGAAACCCAACACAACACTCCAATATGTGCACCATGACAGCAACCACCCACCAACCACCACGAAAAGAATACCTACCGGAATTAATAAAAGGCTATCCATGCTGTCATCTAGCAAAGCTGAATTCGACCAAGCAACCCCCCCGTACCAGAAAGCACTTGATGAAAGCGGGTACAACTTCACCCTCACCTATGAACCCACGCCAGGAAACCAACCAAAAAAAGAGCATATATATATATATATATGAAATGCTTGACTTTCAGTGAATTCTAGCTATATATATTTATTTTATTATATATATAAATAAAATAAATTGTTGAATTTCCGACGGCATCTATCAAATACACAGTAATAAAAACACAGTTGTTTTACTAAATGTACTGTGCTTGCTGGTTACTAAAAAACAACAACAACACTTACCTTTCACTATTTGAGGAACCTTTGTTCTACCAATTGCGTATTGGTGAGCGATCTCCGAATCCGGGAACATCGTTCTCAGATTTGTTGTAGACATCCGCAAAAGAGAACAAGACGTTGCTTCCAGCTATCAGCATAGCCATCTTTGTCTCAGCATAAGTTACACCATCGGGTCTCCATTTTGCGACGTGGGCCATAATACTGCGTTGTGAACGATGCTGCGCTGCGGACGCTTTGTGCTTCGCTGACCGTTGATGGCTGAGTATATCCGTTCGGCCGCCGTGTTCGATGGAGAAGTCTGTTCTACAAAATTTACAGGCAACATACCCCTTCCTTTCGAACTCTTCTGGATAAACTGAAATTCTTGTTTCCAATTGTTCTGAAACGTGCAAGCATATTTCTTCATTTTGCTCGTCGAAGGTGTAATGTATTGGGTTGGAGTCAATAACCAGGCGACGTGATGAAGTTGTCTCTTTACTGTGGGCTTCAGAACAGACTCCCTAATGCATGTTCATTGACTGCACTTAAATGTAGAATATATTTACATTCTATTCTATGTACAGTAGAAGGCAGTATTGTCCTGTTTAAGAGGGTCACAACATTGAGTAAGGTCTGCATGCAGCTGGAGGGGACGTGGCCTCCAGCTCCGCCTGAATTTCGGGGGATTTTTGGCAGAAAATTTGTCCCGGGAGGTTTTCGGGAGAGGCGCTAAATTTCGGGAGTCTCCCGGAATATCCGGGAGGGTTGGCAAGTATGTGCCAAGCAAAAAAAATGCAGTGAAATACAGGCTTTACACATCCATCCACCACTTGTCCCTTTTGGGGGCGCTGGAGCCTATCTCAGCTGCCTTCGGGCAGAAGGCGGGCTACACCCTGGACAAGTCACCACCTCATCACAGGGCTGACAAAGATAGACTTTGTTTTTGTGTCCATCCATCATCTTCCGCTTATCCGAGATCGGGTCGCGGGGGCAGCAGCCTAAGCAGGGAAGCCCAGACTTCCCTCTCCCCAGCCACTTCGTCTAGCTCTTCCCGGGGGATCCCGAGGCGTTCCCAGGCCAGCCGGGAGACATAGTCTTCCCAACGTGTCCTGGGTCTTCCCCGTGGCCTCCTACCAGCTGGACGTGCTCTAAACACCTCCCTAGGGAGGCGTTCGGGTGGCATCCTGACCAGATGCCCGAACCACCTCATCTGGCTCCTCTCGATGTGGAGGAGCAGCGGCTTTACTTTGAGTTCCTCCCGGATGACAGAGCTTCTCACCCTATCTGTAAGGGAGAGCCCCGCCACCCGGCGGAGGAAACTCATTTCGGCCGCTTGTACCCATGATCTTATCCTTTCGGTCATGACCCAAAGCTCATGACCATAGGTGAGGATGGGAACGTAGATCGACCGGTAAATTGAGAGCTTTGCCTTCCGGCTCAGCTCCTTCTTCACCACAACGGATCGATACAACGTCCGCATTACTGAAGACGCCGCACCGATCCGCCTGTCGATTTCACGATCCACTCTTCCCCCACTCGTGAACAAGACTCCTAGGTACTTGAACTCCTCCACTTGGGGCAGGGTCTTTGTTTTTGTGTAACATTCTAAATGACATGTTTCAAAACTTTTTATGGAAAGTGACTGTTTCTACTTGTTCCATTGTGTCTCTATTTTATTGCAAGGAATCCAAGTTTGCAATATTTATCTGGCATGGTGTGTTACGATATCACTTATAAACCCTGTTTCCATATGCTACAAAGACAACATATTTGATGTTCAAACTGATAAACTTTTTTTTTTTTGTGTGCAAATAATCATTAACTTTAGAATTTGATGCCAGCAACACGTGACAAAGGAGTTGGCAAATGTGGCAATAAATACTGATAAAGTTGAGGAATACTCATCAAACACTTATTTGGAACATCCCACAGGTGTGCAGGCTAATTGGGAACAGGTGGATGCCATGATTGGGTATAAAAACAGCTTCCGAAAAAATGCTCAGTCTTTCACAAGAAAGGATGGGGCGAGGTACACCCCTTTGTCCACAACTGCGTGAGCAAATAGTCAAACAGTTCAAGAACAACGTTTCTCAAAGTGCAATTGCAAGAAATTTAGGGATTTCAACATCTACGGTCCATAATATCATCAAAAGGTTCAGAGAATCTGGAGAAATCACTCCACGTAAGCGGCATGGCCGGAAACCATCATTGAATGATCGTGACCTTCGATCCCTCAGACGGCACCATATCAAAAACCGACATCAATCTCTAAATGATATCACCACATGGGCTCAGGAACACTGAGCCATGAGTTGAGTCTATACCAAAAAGTTCTATTTTGGTTTCATCTGACCACATGACATTCTCCAAATCCTCTGCTGTATCATCCATGTATCCATTTTGGTATAAACTCAACTCGTCGTGTTTGGAGGAAGAAGAATACTGAGTTGCATCCCAAGAACACCACACCTACTGTGAAGCATGGGGGTGGAAACATCATGCTTTGGGGCTGTTTTTCTGCTAAGGGGACAGGACGATTGATCCGTGTTAAGGAAAGAATGAATGGGGCCATGTATCGTGAGATTTTGAGCCGAAACCTCCTTCCATCAGTGAAAGCTTTGAATGGTTGACCAAATACTTATTTTCCACCATAATTTACAAATAAATTCTTTAAAATTCCTACAATGTGAATTCCTGGATTTTTTTTCACATTCTGTCTCTCACAGTTGAAGTGTACCTATGATGAAAATTACAGACCTCTGTCATCATTTTAAGTGGGAGAACTTGCACAATCGGTGGCTGACTAAATACTTTTTGCCCCACCGTAGATGACCATAGTAACTAATTAGATTACCATAGTAACTGGTATATCATCCCAAAGCGCAGATTCCAATCATTGAACTACTATAGTTCATTAGAAAACATCACTGCACATCATAATGGCAGCTACACTTTCCATCTTAAAGATCTCAAAAAATTATTTGGGAATGTCCGGCGGGCCAGATTGTAAAACTCAGCGGGCCGCGTGTGGTCCCCGGGCCTTCATTTGCCCAGGTCTGCTCTAACAGATAGAAAAAAGGTAATATTGAAAAGGCTTTGCTTATACCTATATGTTTAACTTTGTTTGATGTAAACTAAACAGCAATAAAAATATCGTAAACAAATCAAAATATACATGATTTTTAATTGTTTGATAATATTTACCATGATACCCCCACTCAAAAAAACACTATATTCTTCAACAAAATTCCATTAGCTTGGTGGGTTCACAATTCAAGTCTCTGGTCTGCGCCTTGGCACAGATTACACAACAGGTGCTGGCTGAATATCTTGTGATGAGACTTCCGCTCTCCCTTTTTGGGTTTTTTGGCAAAGCCCCCCTGACAGTGCTGACACTGGCCTCTTTCACGACTCGCTCTGCCTTTCTTGGTAGCTTTGCAGGAGCTGAACCAAGTCCGTGTTTACAGTGATTGCCATTTGATAGAAATGGTTTAACTGCTGCCTGAATTCACTGTCCTGCAGGATTTGTTTTTATAGCCGCACTTGCTTACTTACATTTTGTGGCTCAAAGAGCACAGGGGATTGCATAAAAAAAAGATCAAATATTTACATGTCAAAGTTCTAAGCATAACAAAAACAAACTAACCATGTAGTTATGTCAAGAAATGTAAACATTATAGCCGAGGCAGAATATTTGTTCAACAGAAAACATGATCAAAACATGGTTACTTGTGTTTTTGACACTTTTGGCAAAAATATCTGCTGAACAACTTCCAGGGCTTCATTTCGACGTTTTCTTTTTCTTGCTGCGTCCACAGCCTGCATCTTTCACGACGGACTAGGGAAAGGAAGAGAGAAGAACAGTTCAAAGTTGTTATCGTTATTGCCCTAAATGTGTTTTATTTTAAAGTAAGAATAAGAAACCATCTGCTTCGTTTAACCCCACAGCTCCCCCTAAAGTTAGGAAGCAAACCTTTAAAGGGGACGTGCGATAAATGTTGTCTTTTTACAATGTTGGATACTCCTGTTAACTAATGCCAATGTGTGGAATCGTAGGGTGTGAGCTTGCACGTAGTTTTGGATGCCTCTGTTGGGAGGGTTTTGCAGTCCAGGTATTTTGTGACATCACAAAGAGGTAAGGGGGAGAAGCTCCGGTATGCAACATACTGTGACAACACACATATACATACATACTGTACGTACACATACATACATATATGTATATATATATATATATATACATATATACATATACACACATATACATACGTGCATACATGTATATATATATCAATCAATCAATCAATGTTCACTTATATAGCCCTAAATCACTAGTGTCTCAAAGGGCTGCACAAACCACAACACAAACCACTACCACATCCTCGGTAGGCCCACATAAGGTCAAGGAAAACTCACACCCAGTGGGACATCGGTGACAATGATGACTATGAGAACCTTGGAGAGGACGAAAGCAATGGATGTCGAGCGGGTCTAACATGATACTGTGAAAGTTCAATCCATATTGGTTCCAACACAGTCGCGAGAGTCCAGTCCAAAGCGGATCCAACACAGCAGCGAGAGTCCCGCTCACAGCGGAGCCAGCAGGAAACCATCCCAAGCGGAGGCGGATCAGCAGCGCAGAGATGTCCCCAGGCGATACATATACACACAATTATATACACATGTACAAACATACATACTGTGACAACACACACATACATACATATATATATATATATATATATATATACACACACATACATATATATATATATATATATATATATATATACACACATACATATATATATATACACACACACATATACATACGTACATACACGCATATATATACACACACATACATATATACACACATTTATATACACAAGTACACACATAATACTGTGACAACACACACATACATACATATATACACACACATATACATACGTACATACATGCATATATATATACTCACATATACACTTATACATACATACACATACATACATATACACAATCACACACACAAATATACATATATACACATATACACACATACATACATACACACACACACACACATACATACATATAAACAATCACACACACACATATATACATATATATACACACATATATAAATATACATATATGCACACACACACACACACACACATACATACATACACACAATCACACACACACATATATACATATATATACACACACACATATATATTTATACACACACATACATATATATATTTATATTTGTGTGTTTATATAAATACACACACACACATACATACATATACATATATACACACACATACATATACATACACACACACATGTACATATATATACAAACATACATACATACACATACATATATATATATACACACTAATATATATATATATATATATATATACATGATATACACACATATATATATGTATATATACACACACATATATATATATATATACATATATACTGTATATACATACACATATATAAATTTATACATATATATATACACATATATATATATATACACACACATATATATGTATATATATATATATATATATATATATATATATATATATATATATATATATATATATATATATATATATATAT